>NC_024897.1:0-173763 GCF_000280035.1 Encephalitozoon romaleae SJ-2008
TCTCCTTTTCTTCGCTGTCTCGAGTACTGGTACATAACTAAAATTTATGAATCAAGATTCAAGATATGTTCATCATCTTTGGAGTGCCATTTAGAATCCAAATTTACAATCGATTAAGACTCTCTAATATTTGTTTATAATGATAGTATATACATACCAACTCTAATGGATGAGAGATACATCCTTATCTTCATGGATGAATTACATAGTAACAATATCCTTCAATAATAAAATATTTCTAACAGCAATACGTGTACGTTGAATAAGAAAAATAAAGGCACCCGAAAATATTTAGACACATTTAAACGAATAGATAAAACTTATGGATAAAAATAGAAGAAACAGTTTAATTAAAAGCTTAGAGCTCCTCCCTTCCTACTTCCTTTTCTTCTCCAGATTTAGCTGAACTAAGGAATTCCTTGATTCCATTGTCAAACTCTTGAAGCTTTTCTTCAATGTGGATTCTGGGTGCTATTTCCTTGTGCTTTTCCAACCACAATCTTGTTTTCTGGACATATTCAAGGGCATCCTTCTTGATATTCTCAGGAATTATTTCAGCAAATTTTGGATTCTCAGCTTGTGACAAGGCATATTCAAGCTTCTTAACCACTTCTCGTTTCTTCACAAGTTCTTGATTCTCCTCGCTATGGACTCTCTCTTCAAACCTTTCAATTTCTTCTGAAGTCATATTAGCAACAACTGAGCTAAAGTATGCATCTGCTGTTTTATCATTTTGCAAATCCACAGCTTTCACATAAATTTTCCCATGAGTATCAATTTCCAATGTAACACCAATTCTTGGAACACCACGAGGTTGATTTCCAGGGAGATCCAGCTCAATGTCTCCAATATAAATGTTATCCTTAAAGCTTTCCAACCCTCCCTGAGCAACACGGATCCTAACCTTTACCTGATTATCCTGTGCAGTAGTAAATTCTTTTGTTCCTGTTGCTGGAAGAAGAGCCCCTTTTGAAATGATAGCTTCGAAATGATCCTCTTCTGTACAAATCCCTAATGAGAGAGGAACACTGTCAGCAGTCACAATTTGCTCGGATTCACTTAGCATGCTGAGCTCATTGGCGGTGTACAAAGCTGCACCCCTAGCAACTATTGTGTCGGCATTAACACCTTCATAGTAAATCTTGTCTGCCCCAAAAATCTCTTCAACAATATCGATCACCTTAGGAATTCTTGTGGATCCTCCAACAAGTAGTACTCTGTTGATGAGATTCTTATCGTACCCCTTGTTCTCTTTTCCGTCTCCAGAAAGCAACAAATCCATGGTCTTTCTGATCTTGGAATAAAAGTCCTCGTTCAGCTTATTAAATTTCTCATTTGTGAGCTCCAAAGTAATGGACTTTTCGCCATCATAAATAAAGCTCTTACTAATAGAAGAGTTTGCTTTCCTTCCTGGCGACTTACGAACTTCATCACAGATGTCTCTCTTCATTTCCTCGACAAGATTCCTTAACCTAAGCTTAACATTCTGGTTTTCCATCACATCAAATCCCGTACTGCTTTTAATGTGGCTAGCAAAGTACTGTGTGAGATTGTCATTAACGTTCTCTCCTCCAAGGAAATTATTCCCTCCATAGTTTGGCACCATCATAAATCCTCCGGATGACTCCACAATAGAAACATCAAACGTACCCCCTCCAAGATCAAATACACAAATGTTCATATCATCGACCTCCTCTTTGGTTGTGATTCCTTTTCGGATAAGATCGTATGTATGAGCAAATGCTGCTGCAGATGGTTCCTTCCAAATCATAGGAGTTGGGAGCCCTGCCATCTCTGCTGCCTTCACAGTTGCTGCAACCTGGTTCAAATCAAAGTAAGCTGGAACAGTGATCGTTATCCCTTGAATCCTGTACTCCCTTAGAATTTGATCCTTCAACATGCGTAGAACATGGCTTGAAAGCTCCTCTGGTGTTACAGATTCATAACTCCCTAGATCATTTTCCTGGATTTTATATGCTACTCTCTTTTTTCCTCCAACACTCTCTACAAATATAGGCACAGATGCATTTCTTTTTATATCCTCAACCTTTTTGTCAATGTTTGCAAGATCCTCAATTCCCATTCCTCGCTTGAAGGCATAAAAATAAGTATTTGCATTTCCCTCGGCATTGTACATCTGCAGTCCTGGCCATCCAGCTATGGCTTCATACTTGGATTTATTCCCATCTCCTTCTGGTAGCTTCTTGAAGTATACAACCGATGGATATGTCTCTTCCCCACTAGGAGAGAGGACAAATTTTGTATCTTTTAAAGACGGGCTATATACAGATATGCAGCTGTAAGTAGTCCCCAGATCAATTCCAACAGCAACAGCCTCTCTTAAATCAGTACTTCCAGACGCATTACAGAAAATGGCAGTCAGCACCAACAACAAACTTCTAAATAGCATACCCTTGTCCATGAAGAAAAAATTTATATAAAATTCTTTCTAATTTTTACATGGTGAACCATCAAAAACAGGTGTGACTTCCATATTAGGAAGTTAACATCAAACAAATACATACTCTACCACTATAGGATAAAGCAAAGCCTTGGGTATCTCAAAGCATTATCTATGGATTTCGAACTAGCACAAATGTGCTCTGACAATTCAATGTATTTGGCTCCATAGATAAATCCATCTTCAAAAACATATGGCTGGTTGGTGTCATCCATTTCTTCTGAGTTTCCTTTACAGAGCAAAATACTTATCTCATGCTTGTTAAACGGAACATCCTCTCTTAATCTAAATGCTTTGCAGCATGTTGGACATTTATTATTCTCTGTGTTAATACATCTGTACGTCTTATATGCCATCATTCCGTATTCTATTCGTTGCATGAGCCTTGATTTAAGCCCTCTCCTAAACAACTTCAGTGCACATACTAGAAATTGCTCTGCTGTCTTAGTGTGTCTTGAAAAGGGATACTTTCTGAAGTTAGAATTCGATACAAGAACTGGTAGGTATGATTTTATCT
The DNA here is from genome assembly GCF_000280035.1 of Encephalitozoon romaleae SJ-2008. NCBI lineage: Eukaryota > Fungi > Microsporidia > Unikaryonidae > Encephalitozoon > Encephalitozoon romaleae. The sequence goes on from NC_024897.1 coordinate 2,979, forward strand.
GCTCTGGAACTCTCTTGAACTCTTTGTTGATAAACTCTAATGCCTTATCAAACTCTTGTCCATGGCACATTTCTATGAATTTTTCAACCTTCAGGTCGTTTTCTAGTGAAGCTGCTTCTTCGCATTTCATACTTTTAAGTTCCACTCTGTACTCTCTGCAAAACGATAAGGCCTCTTCAAATAGCCCGTTTTCTATCTGATTTTTGATCCCATAAACACGCTTGTAGAAATCAGCGTCAGAATAAGCTTCGATCGAAAATTTACTAGCCAGGGCTGAGGCAGTACCGAAGCATCCGATGTGCTCAAAATGTTCCATAATAAATACGTTGAGAGTATTTGTAGGTTCATTTCTAGATGCCATTATTCTTGTATTTCTTTTCATTTCATCGATGTTCGACCCTACTACTTCTTTGAGCTTTTCCAGCTTCTCCATATATTCTTCTTTGCTTATCTTTCTGCATCTATACATCTGAAAGAGCCTCTCCATAAGCTTGCATGTTGTCCTGAGAGTGCTTGATATCCTTGCCTTTTGAATTGTTGATAGATCCATCAAAACAATTTGCATTCTTTCAATATATACCTACAAAGGCTTGACATCAAACTCAAAGAACTAAAGTCAAACCATAATTGGAAATAGGTGTATTTATTAGTCTTGTCTCAAAACCTCAGGGAAGATCTCTATTATGCTCAAATTCTACCTTGTGCAACTTATTTGTTATTGAAAGATAAACGTTTCTATAAAGTATTCTCCCCATTTTCTTGTCCGCAAAGACCTCTCCGTCTTTTTTCCAACTTCCACCACTCTTTCTGTATCTACTGAGGATAGGGACTCCTTCACAAAGACTAGATGTTACTATGGTTTCTTTTTCTGCAAAAACCTCCATGACATTTGTATCATTGATCAATTTTTCTTCAATTGCTCCATCTTTCATTTCAAAGCTAAATATCCCACTCCCAGCTAGTGATATAAATAGTGTTCCTTCAGAAATCCTGAAAGATGTAATATCTTTATCTTCCAGTATCCATTCTCCGGACCTTACTCTGAATATTCCACATTGATCAAGCAAGAAGACTCCTCTTTTTGTTTCCTCAATCTGCCGAATGTTCTCGTTTTTAAGGCGCTTTGTAATCCCTGGCCCTGTTACTTCAATAAGACCCCCATCAAAGCGCAGAAAAAGTCTTCCCCTATCCAGTATGACATCTTCTGGGGTAGTCGATATTCCAATGCTTTCATACTTTCGGACGAATACCAACCCGTCATCCTCTATCCGATAAATGTTTGCTGTTGTTTTTCTATTTTTCCCTCCATATGATAATCTGACAATGTGTCCTGATGAATAAAAACAATTAGACCCTTTAAGGTAAGCTATTCTTTCCACATCCCCTTCTTCAAGACTATACATGAAAATATAGTTCTTTTTAACTGCAACTATAAGATTTTTCAAAGACTCCCTAGGGCATTCCCTCTTGAACACATAGGGTATATTGACCTTAGTTCTCTTCACATTATATTCAAAAATTTCCTTCCCGGGCATCTCTTCTTCAATATGTTCAAAGTCGTCAAGAGGTTTGCAGTACTCGAAGCTAGGAAGAGAAAAAATCTCTTTTTTAACATGGCCTGCTTTAGAGTCATATACCACCACACAGAATGATGTTAGAACATAAATGTTAGATCCATCCTGTACAAAATCCACAGGATATCCTTCAAATACCGTCAGAAACATTTTTTCGTCTCTCCTGGTCTCTATCCTAACAAGCTTTCTATCTTCACATACAACCAAGAGGCTTTCAAGTGAAGTTATTATAATTCTAACAATCGGCCGAGAGTGGTAATGATATGACAAACTTGTCTTTCCTTTCAAGAAATAGAGAATGTTCGCATCGTCTGCATATGCAATCACACCGTTTCGAACTGAAAGACATCTGATATTCACATCACAAAGAATTTCTTCACTGCATTTCTTTACAACGTCAAACCTAATCAGGTTTTTATTACTGCATATGTAGAAATATGCTTCATCCCAAAAATAAACTCCTGTTTGGAAGTCAAATAATATCTCCTGGTTTTCATCAATTCCTAAGCATCTATTCATCCTCCTTGCGAGATAGAACAATTGTCCATGATGTATATGAAAATCAAAAACTCCCTCATTCAGAACCTCGATCTCATGAATTGGTTCTTCAAATAAATCTTCATAGATTAACATCTTTTTCTTGGTCAGGAGGTAATATTTTCCATCAAACTCCTTGGCAGCCTTAAACTTGAAGAAATTTTTTCTTCTTACCACAGCAAAGCCTTCCTTTTGATACTCCTCAATAACATTTTCTCCTATCTTATAGAATACTTCACTACCGATAAATATCTTTCTGTTATTCCCATTCAGTATCATAAGGGCCATAAAAATTTCAAGTTTCTCCATAAAATCATGACTCTTTCCTTAAAAGCACTTCAAAGTCTCTGCTCCTTCGGTCTTGTGTTTCTTTCCAGATACCTTCGCAGGAAAGGTTGCTCTTTCAAGCTAACCACGTCTTCCACATACTTTTTGGCTATAATGAATTGAACACTCATTCTTGTTATTTCTGGGGACTCATAACCCTCAGTTCTCTCCAAGGTTTCATCAATAAGTTTTGCAAATCTAATGTCATTTTCAACAGACCCTTGGCTTAGCACAGCCAGTACCCTACTGATGGCCTCTTCCCTTATAATCTCTTCATATTCGTTTACCTTTTGCCTCAGCTGTCCCAATAGGCTCTTAATCTTTAGGTCTTCACATTCCAATATTATGTCCTCCTTTTCATTCATACTGTTGTTATAATCCCTAATTACTTTCTCAATTCCCTTGAGAATATTCAATCCGAGCTTGTTAATCAAATACATTACATCGCTTCTTATATTTTTGACACGATTACTATATTCACAAGCCTTTTGAAAGTTCAATAGCCTAACACCCATATTTACATTATTGTAAAGATGGGAGAGCAGCGTAGAAATCTGATCCTTACAATACACTATTTCCATACTTTCATTGCTACCTTTTCCTTTGGATCCAACTCTATCTCCAGAATCCTGTGTTTTTGAAGAGATAGCTTTTGTGTACCTAAGGTTTTGCTTCAATATCCATTCATGAAACTTTCGGAGTATCTTGCATATCTCCAATTCCATCCGGGCCTTCATCTCTTTATTCTTCATCTGATAATCAATATGTCGTTGTGAAAAAATTAGATCTCTTTGGACTCTACATCTATTTTCTATTTCCTTCTCAAGCCTAGCAACCTTGAGTGTCCTCTCGGTGTTTTCCAATACACTTCCAAGATATCTACCAAGATCCATGGCCAAATCTCATCGCTGTCTAACTTATTTCACTTGGTTTCAGAAGCCACAAATGGAATACAAGAGAGACAAAGGTCTTAAAAACATAATAGACACTGTTTGAGACAGAATAAAAATCATTCTTTATTCACTTTTGTCTTAAGAGATTTTTCATTGTGAGATCTCCCCAAGTCATATTCCTCACCAAACCTTCGATAATCCTCCTCAGAATAAAACTTCACAACAAACAGTTGGATTTTCTTTCTTTGAGCATCCACCTCGACCGTATCCTCGGTAGACATCCACATCCATCCATTACTAACCTTTCCGTGTGGCTGTGCTTTGAATCTTGGATTGATGAAATGATTGCATCCAAGCCTACCAATCTGGTCCCTAAATACTGTTATCTTAACAAGATTGCTCTTCGAATGCATTCCAATAATCATGGTCCCTTCAGCTCGTTCCTCAAGAGCCTTGGTCTCCTCAGAGAAATAATAGAGCTTACATCTAGCCTTAAATAGAACCTCGTCACTCTGGTTTTCCTCGAGATGTTTTCTTTGCTTCTCAACCACTTCAGTTACATCAATCTTATCCTTTTCCTCTCCTCCTTTGGTTTCGTCTTTTCGAGGTACTCCATTGGTTAGAAATGGGCTTTGATGTGCCTTCTTTGTTTCAACTTCTTTCTTGACGCTATCGGCAAGTCCCTCCTTTTCCATTCCACCGGGGACTTCTTCTTTTTGCTTTTTAGGGATGGTCTCTATCTTTTCATGCTCTCCTTTCTTTTCTACTTCTGCCATTAGACTTTGTTGAGGGAGGAATTTTGAGCAAAAAAATACATCGGATCTTAAACTAGAAATGATTTAATATGTTAGTGGCAGATTCCGCCAGAAAAAAGCGAGAAGTCTGTTGTCTTTAGGCGTATATCTCTTTTGAATCCATCTCTCCCATTATCAACCTCCTCAAATTCTACCATATCGTTCAGGGGAGACCCTGCCGTAATAAATAGGGCATTAGCAATGATGGACTCAATCTTCATAGGCTCGGTCTCCGTGAACGTTGCCACATCGTTTGAGCACTCGGGATACTTCCTTTGGATGACAAGAGGTGTCTTCTGCCCTGCTAGAATAAAGTCTTCACTATATCCTTCAGACTCGCAGGTATAGAGAAGAATTACTGATGCGCCTGGCTTGTCTCTAGCTGCTTGGACCAGGTCATATTGGAATCTGCTCGTATCCTTTCCACACTTGTCCAAATCAATTTCAGGAGATGTCATCCCACTAACACTCCAGTCAAAGTGGAATTTGCGCTTGTCTGTGCTTGCTCTGTCTGCATATACATGTTCATTCATCTTCAACTCCAACTCCTCTGCAACACTTCCCACAATGTCCTCAATGCTTCTACCTTTATCAAGAAATTTCTTTCGTCCAGCTTCAGAGATGTACACTTCTACTGGAACTCTCCTGACGCCTATTGCCTGCGAAGAAATTTCCAGGCCCATCAGAAGGATCAGGAAGTACTTATTGCCAAACATGTATTCCTCTAGAAAGAAGACTATTTATTTTCAAATCTGAAACTTACTTGAGGCAAGAGTGTTTCACGCCCACCTTAAACCTAAATGCAGGAAATCAAATGGACTCGCCTTCTCGTTAATAAATAGCAAAAGGCTGAAGCCTTATTTCAATTCCAAAATTTATAAGATCTTCATCCCACCATATTGTTAATTAGATGTATATCCTGAAACTTAAAGAAACAAGGCTAAAACTAAGTACCGATGGGATAAACAATGAAGATCCTTCTCTTGTCTCCATTTGTATTTGCACATGTGATCAATCTTGTTATTCTTTACGAGAAGACGGGGCTGAAAGAGGTCAAGGAAATGTATCATTATGTGGTTGAAAGGCTGTTAGACAAGTTCAACGAGCATCTTCAGAGGCGGGGTATAAGAATTAGCCTATTGGATTTCTTAGCATATGACGATTATCTAGTAAAGCCAGGATACCAGGACATATCAATAATGGGTGGTGAAGAAAGTCTTGATGCCAGAGTAGAAGCATTGAGCGGAATCCCTGCCAATGTCATTCTTGTGGCTTCTGCCAGCCCTGAAGAGGAACGAGAAAAGTTTATACCAAATTCACCATGTATGAGTCGTTTCATCAGCAATATGGTTTCTAGCGATATTGTTGATGACGAACTCCTAACAAAAATAATATATGCAGTTCTTGATTGGATGGGTGGCCTTTTCAAAATAGAAGTTCCGAGCCCTGTCAAAGAGAGAAACCCAGAGATTTTTGATAAGTTTGCAAAGGATGTAACAACTCCAGAATTCATAGAAAGTTTGAAACAATGCACAAAAGAAACAAGAGATAAGTTCGAGAAGTTCATCAGAGTGTTAAACTGGAATGAAGAGAAGATGTTCAGCCTAAGAATGATGTCTGGAAGGTTAGATTCTGGGCAAAGCGATGGAGTAGAAATATCAAGCCCTTTAAAGTGGGTTTTATCCAAATCAGAAAAGAAAGCTGAGGATACAAATTCCCAATCTCAACCTCCAAAAGAAATCAAACAGGAAAAAGACAATCCTGAGTCATCTTCAAACGAAGAAAGTTCTTCTGAAAAAAAGGAAAAGAATACCAATAAGAAACCATCAAGATCTCATGAACCTGAGATATCTTCCAAAAAGATAAAGAAAACCTCTCTAAAAAAGACGAACTCAGATAATCTTGTAGATCTAGAAGAATCCGAAAAGAAAGAGGAGATTGAGGAACATGAAAAAAGGAAAACCAACAACTCATTAGAATATTTAGATAAGATTAATAGCCTTCGAAACGATCAAAAACCAAGAGAAGAAGAAGCATTAATGGAAGAAAAAATTAGGGAGGAATTACAAAAGATCATCTCTCATGAGTCTCATAATTTAAAAAGAAGATTCGATGGGTATCCGGCATTGACTAGAATCCCTTCTTATAATGATGAGGAAGTTAGAGATGCACAGCCAAGAATTTTATTTCCAAGTAGGGCAACTCCGGTAAGAAATGCATCAAAAATTAATAGAGGGCTGTCATATGGGAAAATTCCATATAGAAGAGGTTACCCGTGATTAGATTTTCTTTGTGACCTTCAGTTATCTTACTAAAAATAGAATGTGATTCGACATACTTTATGATCTTTATATGACATGTTTGGAATATTCTTCCTTGTTTTAGCGCTTCTCATACATAATATCCGAAACAAAAACTGTGTAATAAATAAAGGAAATGATGATATGAGATTAAATAAATGAAGAGTAGGCCATTAGCATTTGTATGCTTTGTAATTACCATTAATGCAGGCTTTTTTGACTTGTTTAGTGGCTCCAGTAATAGCCAAAAGAGTAGCAGCAATGAAGAAGAAGAAAATAAGAATGTGGAACTTTCACAAGAACAACTTGTGAATAAAATAATGAGTGAGGTTGAAGATATTGATAAGAGCGTTTTACAACTAAACGATGAAGTTGAAAAAGAAAAAAAAGAAAAGCTCGATAGTGAGAGTCAAAAATTGCAAACGGCGTTATCATCCTGGAAACAACTTCAAGAAGCAGCTAAAAATGCTGAAAATGAAAAAAAGAAACAAAAGAAAAAAACTAATAGTATGAATGCTCTTAAAAAAGAAATTCCTCGTCATACAAATGCTATTAAGAAAAAAGTTGGTAAAGTCGTAAATGGCACGAATAATGAACAAGAAGGTGATGAAAGTGATGGAGGTGATGAAAGTGATGGAGATGGTAAAAGTGGTAGAGGTGGTAAAGGAAAAGTATTAAAAAAACTATTAGGGATAGGAAAGAGTAGTAAAAAAAGAAAAAGAAACCCCTCTTCGTCTAAGGGGAAAAGAAAAAAATTTAAGAGCAGTAAAAATGATAATTAAATAAAGAAGACATAATCAACCAAAAAATTATTAAGAATAATAAAGAAAGGCATAAGGAAGTCCAATAAGAACATATTGCTGTCTTACTTGAAAACATCGCGGGTCTCAATAAAATATTTGAAACAATGATATTCACTATTTCATACATATATTTGAAACACTAGAAATAAATGAGTTGGTCCAGCTAAGTAAATAAATGAGATGTTTACCTTATATAATCCTCTTTACATTTTCTAAAATGCATGGTATAAGTCTTTTCCATCAAAACGTTTTGCGGAAAGAAGATGTAAAAAATATGGCTTCAAGACTCAACTCTACGATAGATAATAAAAGGAGTAATCTTTTTGGAGATCGCAAGAAATTTCTTTCTTTCCTTAAAGAAGAAAAGGAAAGTAATGACAGTCAAGAAAGTGGCAAAAATGAGGAAAGTGGCAAAAATGAGGAAAGTGGCGAAGGTGAAGAAAGTGGTGATAATACTGTTAAGCGACTTTCAAAAGCATCACCATATCTTAAATTGGGAAATAATTTAGGGAAAACAGTATTTGGAAGAGGAGGCCTCTTAGGATAATCTAATAAAATATGAACTCATTGTTGATCCTTATTTTACAATCTCTAACATAAATAAATTGGTGATCTCAACATTGATCTTAGGCTAGATATAGGCACTATTGTAATCGCTGCAAGATTGACACATGTTTCAATTTTATCAGAAACCTAAAACAAGATGAGAATAAAATGAACAATTCGATGATAATCAAATGAAAAAAGGTCTTCTAGCACTCTGTGCATTTGCAATTTCCGATGCAAAAAGTCTTCATTTCCGTCACGAGAAACAGAGGAATGAGTTGCATAAGGCCAGCGGGCTTGGAGCTTCAAATCTAGTTTCTAAAAGCATGAGCAAGGGAAGCTTCTTACTACCGGTGTCTAACGTTAGGGGAAAGAAAAAAAGGCGCGAGAAAAAAAGAAAAGGCTCAAGTGAAAGTGAAAGCGAAAGCGAAAACGAAAGCGAAAGTAGTGAAGAGAACAAGAAAACGAGAAAGAAAAAGAAAAAGGGTAAGAAGAGTAAAAATAGAAGCTAAGGGGATTCTGATTGATAATGGAACCCAAGCATGTTTCTATTTGAATCAAATAAATATGGGAAAAGATCTAAAGGAGATATTAAACTTTTAAAGATTAGTTGAGTACATTCAAATGTTTATATTCTCTTAATTGAATAGTTATGTACGGGATGCATTCTGGATACTCCACCAAGAAAAATCACTAAATGAGTGATCTATAAATGGGATGGTCTTAGTAGATAGATATGGAAACATGCAGTCTACAAAATCGTTCATTGTCCTATATGTTCCAGATAGTGTCTTTACCAACTCTACGTATAATTCTCCCTTGTGATTGATCGTGAAAATTCTTGAAAGAGGGATTTCCAATGCTTTATAAGTTATCACATCAGTGATTTTGTTTCCAAACCCTGCAACGAATGGATTTGTATCTCCAAAAAGGCCCTGAATTGTTTTCAGACATGCTATCTTGAAGTCTTCTGGCCTTCTTATTATCAGTTCCCTATATAGTGCTGCAAATACACCGTCTGGTGATAAGATTACAGGCCCATCGGGGAGCTTATATCCGTCTTGGTATACACTCTTGAGATATGACTTTGTAGAGGACGATTGCCCCAGAGCCCTCGCAGTCAGATAAACTATTTTGTATCCATTTCTGACTATTTTTGTGTATAGTGAAGCCACGCCATGATGAGTCCAGTCCCTTCCTATCATACCATAAAGATGACCCCAAACATCACTCTTTGTTATTGTGCCATCAATATCTGAGACAATTATCTTGGCATCGTCCTTCCATAGGTATATATTCCCCTCCAGGTGCTTGTTCAGACCACTGATTTTAAAGATTGCTTGATTTTTCCCCTCTTTTAGGTTGAGCATCTTTAGTTCTTCAGAGTTCAGCTTCAAAGAAAAGGATACATCCCTTTTGATTATCTTTTTTGTCCCAAATATATTCCACCCAAGAAGTCTATTATGCTCATTTTCAAGGATCTTCATAATCTTCTTTGCCTTATTGATCCGAGACCCTTGGATTTCAAAGAATATTTTACAGAATATATCGTATGGTAAATAGAAACGGAAGTTACACTTCTTACATCCTTGGACCCTCACAACCAGGCTTTCTATATTTCTTATCTCTTGAACCAGGAAGGAGTTGAATGTATGATCCAAAGATTCCTGTATTTTTTTGTTGTAGCAAAGAGAAAATGATATGCTTGCTCCCATACACTCCTTGGTATTTCCGTCACAGATTTTGTCATTGAATGGTGGGTAAAGATGTAACCCGGCAATAAGATGAAGGACAGATCGATATTTTCCTATTAGGAAGTCGAAGTGCTCTGTGGAATTGATTAGATTCCCGAACTTGACGAATCTCTTTTCGAAATCATGGTATGAATCCTTATGGTCTCTTTGATGCAGAACCTGGCCATACATTCGCTTTTTAAGGTTCTCTGTCCTTTCTTTTCTTAAATACTTCTTGAATTCAATGTCTTCAATGTTGAGGTTCTTTTCTTTGTACTTCATTACAACATCGAAGTTCAATGTACTGAGATCAGAGCCATTTCCCAGTGAGAGCTGCTCCAACCTCTTGCTAAGAATTAGCTCATCGTCTGAGTCAAACATCGTGGAGAGTTTCTTGTTGTACTCGAGTATGATATCATAGTCCAATCCAAGGTCGTCCTCTGTGTCTTTTTCAAAGAACAACTCTCCCTGGCTTGTTATGGACATTGTTATATCGCACATTTTTCCATTGATGAATAGATGAACCGTCTGGTTATTGACTCCATAAAAGTAGAGCCTTCCAAACCGAAGTTGGAACTCCGTGCACCTCAGCTTTCCATCCTTGCCTTCAACAACAATAACATCATTGACCCCACTCAATGTTATTGGATTGATGTTGTTGTACAATCCGGAGACAGAAGTTATGAGTTTATGAACTATCCCCATATTCCAGGGTTTTCTTTTGCACTGATTTATCTCCCAATAAGATAGTACCCATTTCTCTCGGCAATAGTATCTCGCCACCTTCCTTGATGTATGGTACAATCTGCGTTTTCCTTTGTTAGGCCTTGCACGCATGTCTTTGCTTTTATTTCACAACCCATTGAATGGAAGAAGACGGACCAAGACTAGCCAAGATGAGGCAGGCTTACAAGCGGGCCATACAAGAAATTCTTAAGGAGAAGGAAAAAATAAAAGGGATCCTCACTGATCCGAATACTCTATGTGAGGATTCCTTTTTTATGGATAGCTCTAAGGCTGGAGAGACTCATCAAAGAGACCCGGAGGAAACGTCGAGTGCTATTGAGAACATTTTCCAGGGCCTTAGGTCAAAACTATCTGATGTCTTTAGGAAAAAGCTAGAGATGAATGACATTTCAAACAAGCTCAATCGGCTAGATAGGGATGTTCTTGAGGGAAGAACAAGCCTCAGAGATGTTACTTCCAAAGAGTATGTTAGGGAGATTTTTGAGTCATACCTTGTTAATACCAAAGTTGATTACATAGACTACATTGAGGAAACCAAAAGAGAAGCCCTGGAGAGGATAAGGGTGCTAAAGAACGAGCTTGAAAAAGCTACTGAGGAATTGGGGCTTCTGAAAAGAGAAAACACTCTTTGCAGAAATACCTATGATAATCTAATCAGTAGCTTCTCAAAGGCTGCAAGGAATAAGAATGGCCTATGAGTGAATGTTTCTTAAAAATTCATAACAATAAAATTTAGTTGAAGACCATTCCTATGCTTTTATCAGGATTTTTCATAGCCCACGGCATAACCTTCCGTCTAGAAAAACTACTTTCTTAATATATCTAACACTACCCTTTTGATATCATTGAAATTTTCATGAACTTTCACATTACAAAATACCACCAGCTTTTTTTTGGATCTTACTTTATTCTTCATTATCTCCTTCTTTAGCGCCTCATCGTACAGGTGAATTGTCTCTTCACATTGGCTCACATATATAAATATATGCGTATTTGTCTCAAGGATTTTTATGTCAGTATCAAGACCAGATATTTTGGTTGAAAAGTCCACATATGCAGACCTACCTTCTCCTCCATCCATCATACCTTTGAGATAATTTCTTTAATCTTCTGTGAATACATTTCATACATGGTTCTTAAGTTTCAACATAAAACCGACTCAGAACTAATGGACGAAATCATTGGTGCTTTACATACTTGACCTTCAACTTTTCCTGAGAATCGTTATCCTCCAGAAGATAGTATGGATATAGAAATATCATCCATCCAACAGTAAACAGAACAAGAAATGTTTCCACAATCACCCTCTGAACAGAATATAAGCCCCGAAGCCCAGAATAGATGAAAAATACGCCTTCTGCCAAGAAGGATCCCGCTATTGAGGAGTAGAACCCCACTCTAGTTGCCTTTCTAGATGCTAGAAGCCTTGCTATTCCTAGCAGCAACGCGAGATAGGCATAGACTGATCCTGAATCCCAGGAACTAGCGACATTGAGATGGTCCTTGTGTACAACTAGGATGTATATGGTCTTTATTATTGTGTAGATAAATAGCCATTTGGGTAGTAATCCCGGTTTGTTTCCCATCGTATGGGGTCAATATTAGATGGAATTTGACAAGTTCAAGCCCTTATGGACAACTATAATAGAAACATACTCCTTGTGAATGACAAAGACAAGGTGGTCGGTATTGGAAAGGCACTTCGAACCCACTTTAGGGAACATCTAATGCTCCACAGGGCATTCAGCGTGTTTTTATTCAACTCAAGAAACGAGCTTTTGATCCAAAAGAGGGCATCGGGAAAGCTTCTTTTTCCAAATAAATGGACAAACAGCGTCTGCTCCCATCCATTTGTCAATGATCTTTCTTTCATTAATCCCCTACTAGATGTGAAGATACATGCGGTCAAGCGGATTGACCACGAACTGGGAATAGGAAGTATACTAATAGATGATTTAAGGTTTGTCTCTCGTATTATATACAAGGCCAGTCCTACTGAAAGATATAGTAGAATCCTGCCCGGGATCCCAACCACACAGAAAATCTCCACCTTTCCAGATCCCAACAACCTCAGCGGGTCCTATTCCTCTGATGATTTCCATGAATGGGAGGTCGATTATATTATTCTTGCGGTGTCTGATGCCTCTCCTTGCCCCAATCCTAATGAAGTTTCAGAAATAAGATATGTTTGCAAGGAAGAACTTCAAGAGTTGATTGCTAGAGATTTGGCATCTCCCTGGTTAGATGAAATATCGAAGCATGTCGATATATTTGATATCAAGCAATCATATTTTCCATCTGATCCTTAGAATAATTTCTGGTAAAGTGCTATCCCAAAAATGGTTCAACGCCCTTTGAAGAATGTCAAACTTCATAAGAAGCCTACGAAATACAAGAAAACACTCAAAAAGGTGAGGAATGAAAGTGACCTGATAACAAAGGAGATCAACAAGGGGATAATCGAGAAATACAGATCTCTTTATGAAAAGAAAAGAAATACTAATCTTAGATAGTTTATTTATTGATAAATCAAAATGGGTGGGAGGTGTAAATGAACCCATTTCTTTATGTTCGGTGCAAATATGATTCCAACCATCCTATAAATCCTTCATTTCTCAGATTCTCTAGCCTTTCTTTTTCTCTCTCTAGCTTTATGGGACTCATAGATCGTTTTAAGTGTATTCTTCAATGGTTTCGGCAAGAATCTATGCTTCGATATTCTGCTTATTTCCCCGACTTCCTTATATTTCTCCTTCAGTATCTCAGAATACCTAAGGGCATCTTTCTCTTTTCTACTCAGTGGTCCTAACTTTTTTGAAGCATAACTCTTCCAAACTCTTATCGACCCGTCATCACTTCCTGAAACAATAAACTGAGAATCATGAGAATATTTCACACCAAATACATTATGCATTCTCTTGTTATAGTATGTGTCTCTACTCTTTCTTTCATTGACATCGAAGATCCTGATTGTCTTATCGAAACTTCCGGTTGCTATCTCTGTCCCAGGTGGGTTGAATTCTACAGAAACAACCGCATTTCCATGCCCTCTGTATATTCCACTAGGTTCATGAAGATATCTTATATCATGGAGATAGGTACAAAAATCCTCATTCCCCGATACAAATATATGCCCATCCATCGGGCTAAATGATATATCATTGGTTTTGCTTCCTACAGATACAGAATGGACCACCTTCCCAACTCTGATGTCAAACAAAGAAAGCCCTCCCTGCTCCCCAACCCCTATTATGCTTGTTAGCACTGCACTAGTGCTTATACATAAGGGGTATCTTGTGCTCATCTGCTGCTTTGAAAAATCTCTTTCGATGTCAAATATCTCTATGCTCCTGGAAGTCCCTACATTCAATGTTCCCATTATGTCCAAGTTTACTACCTCGGAATTACAGCGGTATGTCTGCCCACTACCCAGCCTCTTAACTTCCTTTTCCTGCCCAACATATAGGTTTCCTTCTATGTCCATCCCAAGCCCTTTTATAGAGCTATTGCATTCAAATCTTCTGAGGACACTTCTCTGGCCTAAGTCCCATAAAACCACCTGGTTGTCAAAGCTTCCTGATGCAAACAAAGGTTGCTGGAAATGTCTTGCAAGTAAGTGTATTCCCTCCTTGTGATAGGATAATGCAGTGATGAATGGCTTACTTAGCATCCTTTCAATCTTGACTGAATTAAGCGCCCTCACAAACTCTCTTTCCTTCATAAATGGATGGTAGGCCTCATCTTTAGCAAAGCTCATGTATTCAACATCCTTTTTCCTCTCCTTACAAATTTCTTCTGGTTTGTGGTATATGGTGTTAATCTTCATCCAGGGCTGAAGCCGAAAAAGAAATTCATACTGGAAACCGTATCCCATAGATGGCATCCAAATTGTTTGTAAGTAATTTCCCAGAAAGCTACTCGGAGGAGAACATAAATCTAATTTTTAGTCCTTTTGGAGAGATAAGATCCATCAAGATTTTGAGAGAGCCTAGGATGTTTTCGATTGTTGAATTCAGAGATCCCCTAGATGCAAAAGCGGCAATTGATTCTCTAAATGGCAGAAGGCTACATGGAGAAGGTTTATCATTGCATATAGAAATGGCTTTTGATAGAAAAAGAAGAGTAATAGTCTCTGGAATTCCTTCGGATTCATCGAGCGAAGAGCTTATGAGATTTTTCCAGTACTATGGGCCTATTGAAAACATCACATCTTCCGATCACCCTCAAACAATTTTTATTGACTTTTTGTCTCATAAAGATGCTGAAATGTTTCTCGAACTCAATCAGAAAATAAGCTTTGGAAAAGAAAAGGACAGGCTCTCCATTAAGCCTTTTACCAAAAGAGAGCGAAGAGATCATATTTCCAGCCCGGAAAGAAGCATTTTCATATACAACCTCCCGTCCAAAACAACCAAAACAGACCTCAATGATTTGTTTACAAAGTTTGGAGAGATTCAGTCTCTAGGGATACTAAGTGGAGGAAAAGCATTTGTTAATTATGAAAGAGAATTGTCAGCCCTAAAAGCAATCAGGCACATGGATGGGAAAATCGTAGGAGGAAATAAGGTTAGGATAGTTCTTAAATCCATGAAGAAAGGCATGTTTAAGAGACCATCTTAGAACAGATCCATTCCACAAACCTTAAAGATGTTTAATACCCGAAGCTTCATGCTTAAATTTTCTGTTTAATTACTCTTTCATATGCTAGCTGGGGTATTTACATTAGCATCACAGGAATCCATTCCACTTTCGCCCTCACTGACCATCTCTCCGGAGTAAATATCTTTGAATTGGGTATCTAAATCTCTACTTGGAAAAGAGGGCCCATATCCCCCGAACCCAGGTGTGTCATGGTACTTTTCATTCAAGTAATAATATCCATAAGGCTGTGGATAAGCCACAGATGGTGAGGAATAATCCCTGAATCTGTTGATCATGACATCCCTGCCTATATAATTGCACGAGGGGTTGTATTTCTCAGAAACCTCTCTATCGTAAACCCCACCATATCTATTTCCAAGAACCTTCCCATTAAATCCATTTCGCCTCTCATCTTCCCCACTATTGTCGGGTTGGTCTCTTCTACTTCTTGCATAATCCAGGCAACTTTCGCAAAGATGGCTGGGGGCATTCTTTGAGTCTGAGGTAAAAAAAGAGATATTGCATGACACACAGACAATTCTTTCATGACTACCTTTCAATGCTTTTGTTCTGCCTCCAGATGTGATCATATAAGGTCTCGTCCTACCATGAAGCTTCTGGTAAAGCCCACAAGCATTGCATAAGAGTGTTTTTCCTTGATCTCCTCTTCTCCACGATGGTGTGCTCGTAGTTGAGCAATTAGAACATATTCTTTGCTTTGCCTTTCTTTTGAGCTCTCTTGTGATCTTCGGTATTTCAATTGCATCATATTTTGAGATCAGTCCTCGATCTTTATCTTCCTTGCAGCTACTGAGTCTATCTGAGCCTGGGCATATTTTCACAGTCCTGTTATAGTTTTTTATCCCATCAACACCTTGCAGAAAAGACTTAAGATGGCATCTATTGCCGTACTCCATCTCCTTCCCATCAAAAACCTTTTTTTCACATCCTTTTATATCTTCCATTTCTACGTTCATATCATCCTTATGGAAGCCCCTCCTTTCTTCAACATCGCTAAGATCCTTATCCTGTGTGTCTTCTATATGTCTCTTGCCCCCGTCATCTTTGTTTACAGAGGTCATTGTTTTGTTTTCACAGTGCTATTTTATAGTGGAATTTTCATAATCTCCTTTATTATTGTACAATTAATATATTGCCGATTTAATCTTTGATATATTTGACAATTATCCAAGGTTATCCCCCATATCTGGCAACCTACCTAAACAATGACTAAAACCCTTATAAGCCCATCTATACTAGATATTACTATAATACCTTAAATATATATTATCTAAACAGAAACACAAACAAGATAAAACATATCTAAAAACAAAACAATTGAAAATGGGAAATGAAAAGAACAAGGAAATAATCCGATGTGAATTAGAGAACTATGTCGCAGAGGAAATGAAAAATGCCTCTCCAAGCACAAGACAGATGGATGCAATCCAAAAAATGGTTTCGCTGCCAGAAAAGAATTTTGAAGACTTGGTTTCGGATATTGTAAATGAGATGCGGAGGAGAAGCAGCGTTCCATTTATTTCCCCTGAGACTCCTATGCAATATAAACTCTCCAGAATCCATGAAGATGGATTTAAAAGTCTTGTTCTAGACCTTTTGCTGGTGATGAACCAAAGATCCCCAGAGGATAAATGTTCTTCGGAAAATGTTCATGGATTAATCGACAGCCTTGATAAGCTCATATCTTCACTTAAAGAGGACATGATGAATGAAGAAAAGATGGCCAAAGACATATGTTCCTCTTGTGACGTTTCAGAAAAGTTCATGATGTTCATTGAATACAGCCGCAATGTTTTTGAGCGAAATGGAGAGGATACTAAGGTTCATGAACATATGGTGAAAGAGGCTAAAGAATATTTTGAGATCCAGACAGCTGATGGGCCTGATCTAATGATTAGTGTAGATATGCTTCTGAAAAAATGTGATAAACTGAAGTATAGCAACCTTCCTGAATACAAGTATCATAGAAACAATATCCAAAGGCTAAAAGTTATGGATTTGGAAGAGAGTGTGAAGAAAAGGCTGATCCGGGATGAAGTGGTGCAAGTGTATTCCATTTTTGTGATGGAGAGCACTAATCTGAGAGGAGCGAGAGAAAAGCAGCTTGAATGCAAGGTCAATAGTCTTGTCGACGTTCTATGTAAGATTAAAAATGATGCCGAAGAAGGAAGGGAGATAGCTGCCTATGAATATCTCGAAGACGTGGCCAGTTCCAGTGGGGATATCCTTGAACTTGTTGAAAATATGGATCTAGAGAGTAAGGCTTATTTAAGCCAGCTGAAGATGAAAGTAGCTGCTTTGGAGCAAATACATAATAGAAGTAGTGACGAGGAGCCACTCCCGGCCATGTTCTCAACGATAGAGGCTGTGAAGAAAGTATTGGAAGATGTTTGCAGAATTCAAGGAAATTCTTAGTTATATCGATAAATAAGGAAATGGACAACAAAATATTTAATGGAGAAATAAAATATTGACTTACATTTATTGAAAGCTCAAGTTTTTATGTCTAACTTCGAACTAAGCTGTGCTTTCTTCAACATGTAGAAATCAAATATCTTGAAGTTTTTGATCGTACGATTCTTAATCGATATCTCTAGATACGTATCATTTGTAGACCTATCTTTAGAATTGTAAACCACCTTAATCTTATTGGGTCCCATCCTGCTTACCCTCAAATCTGTCATGCTTGTGAAAAACTCTATCTGAAATTTGTTTTTTTCTCCTCTCACCACGTATCCTGGTCTATTAGGCTCATGACTTATGTTCTTTTCAAATGCTCCTGACTTCTCGATGTTCAGAATCATGTTATTGAACTTGAAGGTGTCTGTCTTGCTATTAACTTCGCTTATAAGAATGCTCCCACCGCAGAATGCTCCGGCCAGGAAGAGGTAGATATGTATCATGCCTGAATCAGAAACACCTCCATTTTATAGTTTAGGATGTTTCACTTCCTCCGAAACACTAGGAAACAGCTTGTTTGATGCAAATCGAAAACACCTATCTAGATGGGTGTAACATGGTTTGTGCTTATAGACCCGGTTTGAACAACCCATGCACCAGCCATGGACAGAGAAGTACCGCCCGGGAACACTTTTGGAGATGGTTGGAAACAAAGAAGTTATTGCATCTCTTCAGTCTATTCTAGAGGCAGGCAAAATCCCCAACATGCTATTCTATGGGCCACCAGGCACGGGAAAGACAACGTCAATAAGAGCTATTGCAAGAAGTCTTCCGAGATCATGTGTTCTTGAGCTGAATGCCAGTGATGAGAGGGGAATAGCAACGGTAAGGGAAACTATAAAAGATTTTGCATCTACATACTCCAAGATGATGAAGCTGGTGATATTGGATGAAGCAGACATGATGAGCAGAGATGCTCAGAATGCCCTCAGAAGAATAATTGAGGACTTCAGTGCAAATACAAGATTTTGCTTAATAGCCAACCACTCAAGAAAGATAATTCCTCCTATTCTCTCTAGATGCACCAAGTTCAGATTTGGGCCTATTGAAAGTACAGAGAGCAGAATCAAAGAAATATGCAGGAAAGAAGGCATAAAGTACACTGAAGATGGGATTGCAGCTGTATCAAAGGTGTCAGAAGGAGATATGCGTAAGGCTGTAAATGATGTTCAGGGGATATCGTTATCTCTGGGGTTGATTGATGAAAGAAATGTCCATAAATTCAATGGAATTGCTCCTGCGCAGATTTATGAGGAGGTGTTTATGGATCTCGGAAATATGAGCATGGTGGAGCTCAGAGCTAGGATTGAAGACCTGAGATATGAATATGGAATAGACTGTGACGCTTTAATCGATAACCTTGGCGGGATCGCCCGGAAAAGTAAAATGAGAAACAAAACGAAAATATTGAAAGAGTTGAGTGATATCGAACGTAGAAGAAGCATAGGATGCAATGAAAAACTTCAATTAGATGCAGTCATTTCTGTATTTATACTGAATAGGGATAATTCCTTATGAAACAATAACTTTATTAAAAATGCTAGGCTTGAATCTATCCAACACGAGCGGCCTTACACTACATCATAATATGGAAGCGCCTCAACTTCTCTTATATCATATCTGCTCCTAGGAATGTTGCTCACAACGTTTGAAATCACAAGCGCCAATACTACCATAACCACAGATCCAAATATCCATAAAGGCAAGTATATTAAAACACTACGAAATCCTGCTAGCACAAGAGAGAATGTGGATATATACAGTATTGGTAGAAGTAATATACACATATTGACCTTCAGAGAATACCTTTTGCTGTATATCCCCCAAAGAATCTGAACAAAAAACAAAAGAGGCTTCAAAAAGGAAGGGATTATTGGTACCAAAACCAGTCCAAAGAGTGCGGCCCTGATCATTTTTCCTATTATTATATTCTTTTTGGCTTGAAGAAAAAACTTCTGCTTATCATTGTGATAATATATGGTATTGATTGTAGATAGGATCTCCACTACTAAGAATATAGCTCCCGAAAAGAGGATGTCTATGAATCCATCAGCATATAATGCATAGTTGAGGATGTGAAGTGTTGCTATGTTGATCTCCATAGATCTAAATATCATACTCTTTAACTCTGTCCCAACCCCATAGACCCAATACAACGCAGACAGGGATCTGGCCATTGGGATGGTGAGAGTTACAGACGATACAGCAAATGGAAGAGACATGACTATGCTGCTGCATTTTCCATGTGCAACTATCGAAGGTAGTGCTAATAGCGTGCTTATATATATTACGAGTGTGACGAGATAGAAGCATATGTTAAGTCTATCAAACATTCTTGTTATGATATATGAGTCCTTGTTGTGCAGAAGAAGTTGCACAGATACTTCTCCAAATATATCATAAAAATCCCTTTTGTATTTATCCTTCAATATTGTGTATGCTTTGTTGATCTCTGCAAATCTATCTGGACTCATTTCGTTCTTGCTTTGGCAGTATAACCTTACAAGAAATCTGTAAGATCTTTCCACATTTTCCTTGGTTGCGTCCTTTGGAATTTTTAGCACGTCGTATAGACTCATTTCAGGGGATATGGAGGAAGAATTAAAGAAAACATTCCCTTCTTTGACCCTTATAACTCCAAAAAATCATCCTTCCATGCCCAAGAGTGATACAAAGCAAAAAAAAGGCAGGAAGAATAGAAATAGGTTGAGGATAAAGAGGACCAAAGTGTTTGGCCCAAAAGGTATTGACCAGGTGAAATCTCAGGTCGAGAGCCGCAAGAGGGTGGAGTATGATCCAGAGCTTCCAGGGGGCGGCCAATTCTACTGCTATGAATGTGATAGACACTTTATCTCAGAAGACGTCCTAATAGGGCATAGAAAGTCTAGCTTACATAGAAAGAGGATCAAAGAAGTAAGAGAGCCTGCCCATTCCCAAAAAGATGCTGAATGGGCTGTTGGGCTGACTTGATCTTTGAAAGTGCTCATTCTCAATCTGATGCATTAAATATTATTTTAATTCATCTAAACTTTCAACTTCTGACAAATCAATTTCACTAGCTAATATCGAGACACAGGTGCTGCTATCCCCATCGTCATTTTTCTCATCAATAACATTCTTGGTTTTCTTTCTTGGTTTTTTAAATGGAAATACAATTCTGGCAACATTATACGGATTTGCCCTCAGAAACGATGTTATATCTGTGAAGAAATCTGCGAAGAAAGTATTGTTCCAGCAGTTATGTCTTTCAAATACATCATTCCATGTTTTCATTAAGACTATGAATGAAGGCTTATAAAAATACCGTTTGTCGACAAGAGCATATATCTTCGAAAGAAGGCGTAGTATCTTCATGGTGTTGCAGTCATTAAGACAGCCTGTCCTCTGCTCTTCTTCCTCAGATATCCCAGGAAGGAAATCAGGTTGGCTATAGATGCACTTCTGAAGGCATGAGCAATCGCTATAACTATATTCAAGCAAACAGAATATCCTTCTTATTCTGTTTTCATTAAACTGCTTCCTGTCTAAGTTCCAGTTAAAGAGATAATAATAATTATAGAGTATCAGTGCACACTCCATAACCACATGCACGTCCCTAGATTCTAGAAACTTCGCTATATGCATCATTAAATCTCCATCCTCAACTTTTCCTAAGTAAAACACAGCTCTCGTACATTTTCGAAGACTTTCTAGCATCTTTCTATACAATCTAATTGCTAGATAGCTACCACTCGATACCAAATCCCTAAGTTCATTCGATCCACACAGAAAGAGATAATCCCATTCACAATAGTTCATAAGATCTAGGCTTTTATCTAGTCCTAGTTCTAGCATATTAAAAAAAGTGGTGTTGTAGACATCATCAAAGATGTTCTTGAGAACCTGATGCCCCACTTTATGCAAAGAAGGAGGCTCTTTGAAGGAAAGGTGTGCTCTATCTTTGAAGACTATTTCAGGATCAAAGTACCTCCTCTTTATCTCGTGCATCACGTCTCCACCCCCAACTCCTTTATACTCCCTCTTTGCCTCATCCATCCTGTAGGCAAATATTGAAGAGTAGAATCTTGCCGTCTCTTCACAGACAAGAGAGTTCAGGAGGATAAAAAAACCACAATCATACAACACTCCTGGAAGCAAAGAGTTCTTCTTAGCTGCTTCTTCGCAAAATCTAATGATATCTTGGGGATTGTCCATAGATTCATATAGTGCTTCGGATAGCAGGAACCCGCCCTTTCTTGTCATGAATAACACCGGAAGATTCGAAGCTGGATCTTGCAGAATTCTTGTTGCTAATCTAAATGCCTCATGCCTTACTTCCGAATCTCTTATAAGATAAGGAAACTGCTTCCCAATAAATCCCCAGCCACCGAGAAACCTCAAAAGGTGTAAGTCCTCAGAGGTAAGTGAAACTATTTTTTCGAGGGATTCCTTATACCCAGGTGATAAGCGGCTACCAGTCACCAATGATTCGTTGAGAATAAACAGTGCTCCTCTGGCCTCATCTTCTACCATTCAACCCCTAAGGACTTAAAATCAATATGGATCATCAAATTCAAAAAGGATAAGACGCTTTATTAGAGCATGAAAATGTAGAAACATATCTTTTCCACCAAATAGCACAGAATTATATCCATCACAAGTACAGAATAGACAAATGTCTTGGCTTCTCCCATATCAACAACCTCCATCTTCGTACGAAGCTCGTTGTTGTCTCCCATCACAAGCTGGTGTATGAAGAATAATAGAATTCCAAGACATCCAAGGAGCTTTTTGTTCTCAAGAAGACTTTCTCTGAATGGCCTTCCTATGTAATTCACAAGAAACGTCGATATCTGCTGTGTTGTGGATAAGAAAAACAGGGCAGAGTTCATTAGTGAAGGAGAGAACTTCTCATTGTACACGGGCGCTTCTATCTCTCTTACCCTTCTTATCATAACAAAGAAAGAGGCTATGTGGACGGCAACTTGAAAAACAACAGAGGTGACTATGTATGGATTGATAATGTTTGTCAAAGGCCTTTTTTTGCTTATTTCTTTGAGAGGCTGGCTTTGAGTCAAAAACATAAATGCAAATCCAATGAGAAGTCCAGAAGCTGTCAGTTGAACATCTCCGTATCTAACGCCCATGCAATCCAGGACACTCAAGGAAAATGCACTGACCAGAGAATTCAATGCAAGAATCTTGTACATTTGGATTGTCGTTACCAGAGCACTTCTTCCTTGTCTCACAACATCCAGAACAGAGTCTAACGACCCAGTCTTGGCTGTAAATGGTGCTGCAACACTTGCATCTCCAAGATTGATCTTTTCTTCCCCCAGGTCTTTTGATATAGTCTCCATAATCTTTTCTTCATTACTTTTTCCCTTTTCTCTCTTTTGAACAACCACAGGTGCCTCCATAAGAGCTATTCCCACATGAGCGCTTTTCAGTGCACCAACATCATTTGTCCCATCTCCACACATTAACGTATATCTCCCCGCCTTATTATATTTCTCAATTATCCTTTCTTTATGAGTAGGATCTGCCCTAGCAAAAATCGATATAGAAAAAAACTCATCGCTTTCTAGCATCTTATCTATCTCAGAGCCCTCCACTGCTTTATCCGGTATCCCAATCTTCTTGGAAACATTTCTTGCTGTCAATGCATTGTCTCCAGTTATCATCACCACTTTGTGCCCTGAAGTATGAAGAGTTTCAATAGTATTTCCTACATCCTTCTTCAACTTACAATCAAACAGCACAAACCCTGCAAAAGACAAATTAGACTCCACATCCTCTCTATCATATTTGGCCTGTTTCTTGATGGGCTTGAACCCAAGTGCTAGTACACGATATCCCTCAGTTGCATATTCCTTATAATCATTATAGAATTCAGGCACAGAATCTAGATGCTGTTTGACAGCCTCAGGTGCCCCCTTCATCCCTACAAATTTCATCTCTTCAGACTCGGCAACTACAGTCATCCTTCTTAGTTCAGAGCAAAAAGAATATGTTTTGTGAATCTTGTGTTCAAAGCATTTGTTTCCTGGTGACCCTGTGCTTTTCAGATATTCATAGATGCTGGTTTCCAAGGGATCCCCAGTTACCTTTCCGTCGAGTAATACCAAAGAATGGCAGCTAGAGAGCACGCTTATTGAATTCTCCGTCTCGTGTCTAAGAGCTGCAACTTCCATAACTGATTCTGTTAACGTTCCGGTCTTATCAAAGCAGCACACATCTACCTTCCCTGCATATGGAATCCTGAAGGGTTCCAAGCAGTACACTCCTTTTCGCACAAGTGCTCTAACACAGCTATTAACAGCCATACTTAATTCCATAGGAAGCTCCGTAGGAACCACGTTTGTCAGAATGAGAATCACTTCCAGGAGTAATTTGTAATTAGATTTCCCCATCCTCTTCCCTTCCTTATAAGCATAAAAAGAAGCAATGACTGCAAACACTAGGAGAGCAAATATGAAAATAAAGGCTTCTCTATCATTTACAGTCACCTCCTCGGTGCACATCATCTTTCTAACAAGGCCCCCCTTCTCGGTCTCAAACCCCGTGTGGAGCACAAAACACACCAAAGGAGAGTCCTTTATCACCACTATTTCTGTACCCGCATACAAAATATGTCTCTTGTCTTTGCATCTATCAAATATATTCCCTGGGTTCCTTTCCGAAATGTCCTCTTTTGCAAGAGGAATAGATTCACCAGATAGCATTGCTTCATTTACAGCACAGGATCCCTTGATCAAGAGAAGATCACAAGGAACACTTGTTGTGGATGTGATTTTGATAACATCTCCAGGGAACAAGTTTTCCGATGACACAATTTTACTTCCGTCCACCTTCATGCCAGTTCTACTATCATATAAAACTTCAACATTAACATTAGGATGGCTCATCTTTCTGAAATGCCTCGCCGTCATCATCCTTTGGAAAACAAGCCCGGATTCAAGAACAATCAACATCACAAGGCTAAATATGGCCTGATATACATATTCGTCAAGACACCACAGGAGCCCAGAAAAAACTTGGAACACAAATAGTGGAGATACTGCGTGCTCCAAAAACAACTGGAAAAACTGTGGAGGCACGATATCAAATTTGTTCTTCTTGAAATGCTTTAGTAATCCCGCATCAACGAATTCTTCCTTTCTTTCCTGCCATTCTGTATAATACCTAAACGGCCTTTTGGTATCAGCCCTGAGCCTTATAATCCCTTTGTCAGACAGTAGATATCCGGTCTTCTCAAACTCAAAAGCTCCATTGCTGAGTCTGCATAAAAACCCTGAGTACAATATATAGTCTCCCTTGTGGTCAAGATCCATTGAAAGCAAAATACGGACTCTAGTAGACCAGAACGTTGATAGAAACATAGTTCCTGACAATAGCAATGTAAACACAATCATCACTTGGGGATAATTGCTTATCATTATCAGAACAGGAAGAGCGTACAATGGAATCATATACACTCGCTTATGCAATGGCCTTTCTTTGTATATACTATGCATTTCAAGGGGTTCGTTTTGAAAAAATATACCAAAACCTCAAAATGGATTTAAACATTGACCCTGGTATGTCTGCAGATATCGAAACATTCTATGGAGGATCGATTCTTGCAATGGCAAGCGAAAATGCTGTTGCCATCATGAGCGACAAACGTCTTGGAATGGGTCCAATAACTGTGTCTAAGGATTTCGTAAGAATTCATAGAATGGGCCCAAGGCTGTATGTGGGGTTATCTACATTCGTCCCAGACACGCAGGTTCTCCTTAGGAGAATAAGGAAAAATTACAACCTATTCAAGCTAGAGGAGCAGAGGGAGATGGAACCCGAGGAGCTCTCGAATATGATCTCATTTCTTTTGTATTCAAAAAGAACGTCTCCATACATCACTGCACCAATAGTTGCAGGATTATCGAGCGATGGTAGGCCTTATATCTCTGGAATGGATTGTATCGGATCCATAACATCTCCTAAGGATTTTGTGGCTACTGGAACTGCAGCCAAGAATCTCATGGGGATCTGTGAGGCTCTTTACAGGCCAAATATGGATGAAGAAAACCTATTTGTGACATGTGCCCAGGCATTCCTTAACGCCGTTGATAGAGATGCACTATCTGGGTGGGGAGCAGATTGTTATGTCATTAGTGAGGGAAAGGTCATCAAGAGGTCCATTAAAGGAAGGTGTGATTAGTTTTGTCATTAGCCTGTTTACTTTTATAGCATGGGATATTAGACTTTCCGGATTTTACCCCATCAAGATGTCTAGAATCACAAAGACCTTAATGTATGCATTGATTCTCGTCCTTAGGTTCTACGATGTCCCTTCTTTCTGCTACAATTATCACAGTCCAGAAACGCATTACCAGCAAGAGTTTCTGAAGCCATCTACCATTCCGACAGTGTATCAGATAATCCCAAGAAAGTACTTCATCTATGTTTCAGCAATATGCGATTTTACAGTGTCGAGGCTGATGAATTCAGAAAAATACTTTATATATTCTTCCTTTCTTCCTGCAGACTCTATATCAATAGAAAACCTTCTTGTGATACTTGGAAAAGCCCACAAAGATGCCACAAGCTTTCTACTTACACATCTAAGTGTTTTCTATGCCCCTCTTCTTACCAGATCCAGCTCTTATGTCTTGTCCTATATCTATCCTGCATACAGAAAAGACTATGAAAATTCATACAGGCCTTCACTGAGTATCGCTTGGTTCTTCCATCTGAATATCTTCCCGCAGTACAGTAGATACTTCTATGACACGTTTTATGCCTTGATGATCTATATTTTTAGCCTGGTACCTGAGGACCAGAGGATGGAGATAATACTACTATTCAAGCCATCCAATTACAAGAACTATCTTTTGTACATAGTAGACTCTCCGCTGTTCCATTTCTATCTACTTATCTTTGTAGTAGAAAACTACATACAGTATCTATTCAAGATTCATGGCATAGGAAATCCCAACTTCCTCAATTGGTCATACTTAGCATTTACATGCTTATTTATCTTTGAAAGAAGGGGAGGAGCGCTGATATCTCAGAAGGAATGCACAAAAAAAAAGCAAGAAAAAGCCTCAGACACTCTTCCACAACCTTAAAATAAAAGTAGAGTATCCAACTTTAATAATACTTTATTCCTAATTGGATTCTTCATCAGCCCCACTATCTCCTTCCAAGTCATCGGAATCGTCGTCTCCATCATCATCAGACACCTCATCATCAGCGCTGGTGTACGAGTCTCCATCAGATGTATCATCTGTGTCAATCGAAGAATCGCTGGTCCCATCAGTGCCCTCATCAGAATATTCAGAAGAATCGGTGGTTTCAGTGGTTTCTTCCTCACTTTCAAGCTCCTTCCTGGTCTTTTCGCCTTGCTTCTTCTGTCTTGCTGGACACATGTTTTAGGGGATCTTTCTTTTTCCAAAGTAAATTTTTCAAACTTTCCAGAAAATTCAAGCCTGCCATAAAACCATAGATGTTTTCTATACCCAAAAAACATTTTATTCAAACACATACTGTATTTACATCCCTCCTCTTTCACCATCCTCGATCTCCTCAATCTTTTTTTGATACTCCATGGCTGCTTTTTTATCCTTAAGCTCTATCGCCCTATCTCTCTTTTGGATCAACTCTATCTTAAGATGGGTAATTCCTCTTCTCTTTGGATATACCTCGTCCTTGCAAGCTACCATTTTGCTTATTTCCTCGTCACTAAGCCTTCTACTCATGTTCTTTGCAAGCTTCTCATAATCTTCCCTAATCTTGGCTATTGAACCCACCTTGAAGAACCTCCATACGTCTTCATATTCTTCTCTAAGCAGAGGAGAGTTGCTAATGTTTTCTATCCTAAAGTTCTTATATGTTCTAGTTCCCGTGGATATGTCCAGATACCTGTTTGTTTTTATCTCGTTTCTATCAATCCAAAGACTGTATACATCTCCTTTCCCCACCCCGACTATCTTAACAACAAGATACAAACCATTAATTCTAGCTCTTGTGAAATGTCCAACAAAATCATCAAAGAATGGCTTAAATACATTCCTTGCAATCATGTCTCTGGTTACTATGCATTGAGAAAACTCCATAAAATTGTCTGTGTCATAAATCTTCTCCTTAGTCACAGAAGGTGCCTTTTTTTTCAGCCCCATCATCTTTTCTTCTAACTCTTTTTTCTCTTTGAACTTTTGAAGCTCAGCGTGCCTTTTGTATAATATCTCTTCCCTCTTTGTTTCTGGCATCTCCAGCAATGCTCTTTTATCTTCCTCAGATTCGTATAGTTCCTCTCTATCAAAATCTGTATGTGCTGACAGCTTGTATCCATCTCTCATTTGGGGTATTCTGTTGGACATGTAATCTGCTTTGACATTGCAGTCACAAGGTACCTTCCAAAGGCTTGATTCTGAAACGAGCTCTACCCTTAGAAATGAATCTTCAGGCAAACAAGAGGACTTGTATCTTCCTACACACAATAAGTACTATGATTACAATATTTTCCATGGCCTATGAGAAAAAGTCTTTTCTTAAGAATGTACAAAACGAAATAGAAATCAGGAAGCTTATGATCGATCAAGAACTATACACGGAGTTACTTAGTAGAATAGCAGATGGAAATTATCTTGTCACTCAAAAGGGAAGTAAGCTTTTCAGATATCTTAAAGACACAAACATCCTTCCAGGTATCTATCTAGTTGGATCCCGGGGAAGACAGGAGCATGTCTCTTTAGAGAAAGTTCCTTACCTTGATCCAAGAGCTAAGTATTTCTTCATAGACATCAAGGACATTCCTCTCTACAGAATGTTTCTGAAGAACAATCTACGCTCCTTTATCCACACAAAAGGTTTCGATTTGGATCACACCGAGAATGAAATCCTTCAAATGTCAAGGATCTCCCAAGAATGCTTAAGGATTCTCGATAGAATTGGAAGCACAAAAATTGTCATGGAGGACATGATAGTTAAGTTAAATAAGGGAAATCCCGATGAACTTTGCATCGAGCATTCTCAAGGCTTATTCATCACAAAATCGCTGTTCAATAACAGAAACGAGTTTTTAGAAGACCTGAAAACCCACTTCGTTGGCTTCATGGACTTAATCCCTTTTGGAATGAAGACATCTTCCTTCTGTAGTGCATATGCAAAAAGCGTTATTAATTATCTAAAAAGAGAAAACGTCCTTTTACTATCTCCGTCGATCAAAAGGTATCCAGAGCTAATTCATTATCTGTTTCCATACAGAATAATCTCGGGTACATCCAATCTCTCGAGCAACCAATTAGTTGTAGGAGGCGTTTCCTTTAATGGAATTCACCAGAACGACTACTTAAAAGAGCTATTTGACCTTGAAAAGATTAAGAAGATAACTGAGAATGGAGTTAAGTTTATATTTACAGCCCATGTATCCATAGACAGCCGAAAAAGGAAATACGGTATCTCTTTCATTTAAAGTACCACCCTAAGTCCAGATAAACTAGCCCATTCTTGTAGTGTTCCCTCTGCTTATTTCTCTCTCATCCCTTTCGTCGTCCCTCTTCAAAAGCTTTTCTCTTGAGGGATCATCATCACTTGAAGTGCTTGAAGTCTCGTCCTGAGGAGGGAGAGAAGAGTCTTTATCCATTTCCGCCATTATCTTTTCAGCAAACTCGTCAAGTGTCATAGTAGGATCGTTTCTCCCAACCAGAACATTTTCGACCCTCCCTCTGGAATCCACTCTTATGCATTCCATCCCTTCATTTCCCCTGGGATTTTTGTCACTCTTGTTCTGAAGCAGCATGATCTCTCTGTTGAGATGCTCAATATTCTTCATCGACATGATGTAGAAGTATTCAATCAACTTCATAACCCACTCCCTATCTTCCCAATCTATAAAATCATACCTAAACTCCTTGGTCTTTCGCCACAGCTTTATCTTGTTATCTCTCCCGCCTCCTCTGCACAATGCCACCGTCTCTTCTCCAACAAGATTCAAGTATTCACAATCCTCGCAGTATTCCTTGAAGAGCTTCAAACCATCGTACTTATTTCCTGCCTTGTCGTTTACAACACCTTTAATATATGGAAAGGTATATTTCAGAATATCAGCTGTTGATAACTCATGGAGATCCACCCTGTCTCCCTCTATGTATACCTCCCAGTTAATCATCCCTATGTCCCTGTTTTCAAGTACTCTCACTATTAATTCTTTTATGTCCATAAAATCAGGGACCAGCCATTCTCGGGATCTTTAAAAAGGCCCTCGGGATTGATGGCCGCAGGTAAACATATAGATATTAAGTTTATTTCTTATTAAGTGTAGCCTCAATCTCTTCAAGTATCTCAGGAATAATGGAAAAAAGCTTCGTGTTTGCTTTTAGAAAGTCCCTTACATTCACAAGGAACTTACGATTGTTCTCTCCACAGCTCTTAGAAAACCCAAATGTTTCGTGGAAGGATGTACTGAAGAGAGTTGGAGCTTGGCAAAACAATCTATCCAACCTCTTATTCCTCATCACCTCATATACCTCTTTTACCTCCTTTATATAATTGAATAGCCTGACTAGCCTCACATAATACTTCAATGTCTTTTCGTTAATGTCTAACTTCTCATTAACACATGCCTGGTTATTAAAGCACAATATCTTTGGAACATAAGGTTTCTCCAACTCTTTTAGTCCAATAGACATCAATAACAAAACCCCAACAGATGGATCAATATACCCAGCCAAAACCATCTCTGGATATACAATAGCCATAAACGACTTTTCTGCATTACGTTCATCCTTTATATCCTTCTCCTTCCGTACGTCACTTCTCACTCTTGACAATACGGATTCAACCATCTTGATTAGTTGTGAATCCTTGTCTATGCCCTTTATCTTTCCCATAATCTCCAATACATCTCCTGAAATCCTATTCTCAAAAAGAGATTCGTAAAACCCCGATGCAAGCTTCCCACCCACAATCTTCTCCAGATTCCGAGGTAGATGTTCCTCTGAATAGGGCAGCACCTGTCCAGAGATCTTCATCACAGGAGTATGTACCACCAGTATAAGCCCTCTAAGAAACTGCTCTGTGTACTTCTTACTGCTGCTCTCATCACAGGTGTTCTTAATCATTTTCAAGAGGTCTTCAGATCCCTTAATCAAGCTAAAAACAGAATCGAAGCTGAAATCAGTAGCACACTTGGGAATTGTTGGACAGAAGTCACATCCTAGTAGCAATCCAAGTGCACTAAACGTTCTCGAATTTAGATTAAAGAATTCAAGAAATCGACTTTTATGGAACACATCTAAGCAAGGCTTTCCAGATCCATCAGACATATCAAGTATGATCTTGTCAACCCCGTCAAACAAAAGAACATCAGACTTACCAAATGCATACGAGCATGCCTCAGCACTCATAAGATATGCACATTGAGCTGTTGCAGAATAGGGTGCTGTTATAACCACAACCCCTTTTTCTTCAAGTATTCTATTAACTATGTCCATTTCATTTTTTTGCATGATAAAACTTCTCCAAAACTTTCCTGCCTTTCTATAGTTTTTTTGCCTATAATCTTTCAGCCCCTCACTCAATAATGTATCTGAATCTGCATGCGAGATTCCCTGGGACTTATTGAGATCTATTCCATCCCAAATCCATATCAGGTCTATTTCATTCTCATCTCTGAACTCCAAAAGTTTCGACAAAGGTGCCTTGACAACCTCTTCAATCCCAAACAAGAGTCCTTTCCAGATGCTTGACACATCGACGTACTTCCGAAGAAACCAGCACCCATCAATGCATATCCTCATCTTCTTGAATGCTTTCTGTGGAACTTTCAAAAAAAAGTTCTGTCCGGGGTGTTTTCTTACCTCTTCTAAACCTCTTATCGGCATCTTTGGGGTTTCCATGATTCAAAAAGAAGAAACCAAAGAAACATTCGACACAAAGAAGGACACAATTAAAAGTATTTAATGGAATGAAGAAGAACCATGAGGACGGCGCCCAATGCTAAGAGATGTGAAAAGCCTTTTGATTTTGTAGGTTGCTGCACATAAGAAGCTTAAAGTATGCAAGAGTTGGACAGAATCTTTTTCCAATGTATTTCCCTACCTAAGAGTCTTTCCTGGTTGGATAGGATTTTGATTCCTGAAGAAGAGGAATAAGGGATAGAAGAAGTCTATTTATGTTCTTCATTGTGGTTGTATGCGTATTACTTAAATTAAGTGGTACTCCTCAATAAGTACTCATGCTGTATGTTATGTAGATAAGAAAACAAACCCCAAGATGGTGGAGATAGCTACTGCAGACATATCCAAGCAGTTAACTATCATAGGCTCAGCAACGTGTGGAAAGACAAGTATTCTTACCAGGCATGTGAAAAGAACATTCGGGACAGAGATAAGCCCCACGGTGTTCAATTCTGTCAGCAACACATACAAGCATAAAGATTACGTAGTCGAGTTAAGACTTTGGGACACAGCTGGGCAAGATGAATATGCCAGATTCAGGCATCTTGCATTGCCTTCTGCAGACTACATCATGATAGTGTATGCTATTGATGACCGATCCTCCTATGCAGAGGTCAAGAACAGTCTTGTTGGACAAGTGAAGGAAAAGGCACCTCAAGCCAAATACTTCCTTGTTGGAGCAAAAATTGATCTGAGGGAGGATTGCAAGAGGCTTGAAGAGCTTGCCAGGAGTGGAGACTCTCCAATAACTACCTCTGAAGGCCTAGAGCTTTCTCAAAGCATTGGAGCGATAGGGTATTTTGAGTGCTCTGCAAAGAACAACATTGGAATTGACGATATCTTTGAGAAAATTTCCAAGTATGCTTTGAAGGCTCATCTAAAGGAAAGTAGGTCCTTCATAGGAGGAATACTTGCTTCCCTGTGGGACTTTCTTTGCTGCCGGAAAATAAATTGATTTTTATTGGAAGTTTTGTCTCCTTGCAGATGAAGTTAGAGAAAGTGGATGTGAGCTGGACAAAGACCGAGGATGAGATTCTTAGGGCTGGGGTTATGAAGTATGGGATAAACAAATGGTCCAAGGTGTCTTCTTTGCTCCCCTCGAAAACCCCATCACAATGCAGGCTCCGATGGCAAGAGTATGCCAATCCCTTGGCAAATAACTCGGAATGGAGCGCCGAGGAGGACGAGAAGCTTATTCTGACAGCAAAGACATTCCATCCCCAGTGGAGTCTGATTGGGCAGGCGTTGGGAAGGAATGGACAGCAGTGCTATGAAAGATACAACGAGCTTGTCTTTGGAAAGATCGATGTCTTCAAATATGGAGAGCTTGAAAATGCTTCTGAAGGAGGGGATGATGAGATTCTGAAGATGGCTAATGCCAGGATGTCTGGGTGCAAGAATAGGAAGGATCTAAAGAAGAAGATTCTTTTGAATAAGAAAGGGAAGGTGTCTTCTAGAAACAGCAGTGAAGAGGGACCTAACCACAATTCCAGATGAGGAGAATGATGTGGAATAGTTAACCATAGGCTTTATATAGTACATTTGTAACATAAATGTTTTATTTTGATTTTTTAATAGTTTCAAGTACATCTCAGAGATGGAACAGAAAAGTAGAACTTCAGCCTCTGCCTTTGGATACATTGGTGTTTTTATTGCTATTCTTTTATGCCTGTCAATAGCTGTCGATATGATGTCGTTCAAAAGACTCTCATTTTTAGAGATGCTTCGAAGCGGGCCAGGGCATGTAAATGGAAGGGTCGACGAGGGATAAGGAGATGGTATTGCAGTTTTTATGAATGGCTGAGACGATATAAGTAAAGATTAAACACATTTGATGTATAGTCCTTAAAATGGATATTTTGGATCTACTGAAGAAGAAGATAATCGAAGATGTCTTTGAGGTTCACCTGGATGCAGAGTGGAGTGTTCTTGTGTATGACAGCTATGGAGCAAGTATTTTGAAGAACTTTTTTGTGAAGTCTGAGTTCATCAGTCACAACATAGTGATTTCTCAAAGAATTGAAGAGCATAGAGAACGAGTGGACTTTCCTGTGATATACTTTGTGAGAGGAGATGAGAATGTTGTAGAGATGATAAATAAGGACTTTGGAAGCAGGCTGTATCCATCTTATGCTGCTTGTGTGCTATCGGAATGCCAGGGTCTCCAGCCACTGGTCAAGGTGAAAAGGGTGGATGTAGATTTTGTTCCTTTTGAACAAAAGGTTTTTAAGGCAGATCCAAAGCAGCTGTATTCTGTGGCCAGGACTTTGAATACAGTCTTCAATGTGAGCTACTCAGGGTCTGTATGTAGAGGACTTGGAGAGATGGTTGAGAAGATGATGGGAGATGAAGAGAGGAAGGGAGAGCTTATAATATTGGATAGGAGCATCGACCTCTTTACTCCACTTCTTCATTTCTTCACTTTTAGAACGATGCTTGAGGATCTCGAGATAGAGAACATGGAGGTATTTGAAAAGAAGTATATGGGAGACAAGATATGGGAGAGTGTCAAGAATGCGCATCTTGGGGAAGTGAATTCTATCTTAAGGAATCACGCGCACATGCTATCGAAGGTGGCACAAAAGTTAGATACAAAGGTAGATAACAAAGGCCTGATGAAAATGGTCCTTGAAGCCCCTGCTGCAGCAAAAACTAAAGAGAGCTTGAGTAAGATTCTCGCCTTGGCACAGAAATGCTATGACAGATTTGATTATCTTTCCAGATTCAACGAAATTGAGCAGCTGCTTGCAACTGGGTATGACAAGTCCGGAGGCAAATGGAGCATGAAGGTTGACGAGGTATTTGAGTATCTCAAGAGTAGTGGGATTGAGAGACCTGATAAGATTAGGATCCTATTGTTACTCAAGGCAAATGGCTATCAATTACAAGAAAATGAGGTGGGCCTTCTTAAAAGCATAGGGTTTAAGGATGAGGAGATTGATGTTTCTTTTGACAATCACGAGAACTTTATACCTCTTCGAGGTCCGGGAAGCAATAAGTATGAGGTCAGCAGATATGAGCCTGTGCTGGCCAATGTCCTGAGAAGCTTTATTGGAAAGCAAAAGGGCCATCTCCAAATAAATAGGTTGACAAGTAGCAGAATACATCTGAAGTCCTTAAGGAAAAGCCATCTCCTATCAGTGAAGAAGGATATTTCTTATCAAAAGTTATACTGTGTCTATATAACCGGAGGAATAACATTTGAAGAAATAAGGGTTGCTTATGAGATCGGGGAGAGCCTCGGTGTAGAGATTATAGTTGGATCTGACAATATTATAACACCCAGATCTTATGTGGAACAGCTGAAGTCCAAATGCACTCGAGCAAGTTGAGCGGTTATATATTTTTGAATTGTAGATCCCAAATGGAGAAGGATATGGAATCTGAAGCTTTCTACAGCCTCAGCGCACGGAAATGGGATGGAAGCAAGGTTGACTTCGAGACATTTAAGGGATGTGTGCTGATAATAGTCAATGTTGCATCATCCTGCAAGCTTGCTGAGAGCAACTACAAGAGCTTTGTAAACCTCCTTTCCAAATTTTACAAGAAGGGACTAAGGATTCTTTTGTTTCCTTGTAATCAGTATCTCAAGCAAGAGTCGAAACCCATTGAAGAGATACACGAAGGTATAGTCAAGAAGTATTCTGACAAGTTTGAGATTTTCGATAAGATCGATGTTTTTGGGGAAGAAATTCATCCTGTGTTCAAACATCTCATCAATACAAAGAATGGAAAGGGAATACTTGGGAAATTTATCAAGTGGAATTTCACAAAGTTCCTTATTGATCGTCAAGGACATGTTGTCAAAAGGGTAGGGCCCATCGGAATTGTTAAAGAGGACGACAAGTGTCTTCTGAATAGTATCGAGGATGATGGAAGAGAGTGATGTCTTAAGGTTGAATAAATAAAAAAATTACCGTACCCATTGATGTATGAGTTTTACAGACAGCTAATGGTTGGAAAGGCTCTTGAGAAGATAATAGATGAGAAAGTGAATTCTAATGTGTTAACCCCAAATCAAGGGAAATACATTCTTGAGGCATTTGATCTGAGTGTCCCTATTGTATTCAACAAATCTGTAACCAACTCTATGAGCTTCAAAGGAAAGGTAGACTTTTACAACCATGTGGATGGGGTATGGAGATTTCAGACAAAAGATTTTGTGATGTCCTTAAACAACGAGTACTTCAGGGCAGGGGATGTTAATATTGTTGCATGTGATGCTGACATCAACATGGATGCAGGAAGAAGAAGAAGAAGAAGGGGATGAGTTTTTAATGTAACTATTTCCAATAAATGTTAAATTTGCCTATGTATCCTTTAGTTGTTCTTCCGAATGAATGGTACCAGAAATTTTTGAACTTATGATAAGTTGGATGTAAAAGGAAGCCCTGAAAATGGATCAGAATAACATGAATAAGTTCTTTAACTCATCGTTCTTTGCACAGACACCACAGAAGGATAACAAGCAGGGGCAATTTCCCGGGATGCAACAGACTTCTATTTTCGGTCAACCTCAATCTGGATTTGGTACCTCCCAGAATCCTTTTCTTCAAGGGTCTGGAGGAGTGAAAAGCAATACGTTTGGGACATCTACAGGATTTGGAGCGGCACCCTCGTTTGGAAGTGGAGGGGCCACGGGCTCTGGAGGGTTTGGGCAGCCTTTTTCAAGTCAACAGCAGCCCTCAACCTCATTAGCAAGATTTGGATCTACTGGGACTCTTGGAACAGGAGGCAATATATTTGGATCTACCTCGAGTGCATTAGGAGGTAGTCAGACGCAGTTTGGAGGGTCTAATAATAGTACCACCTTTGGAACTCAACAGCCAAGTAATGCTTTTGGATCTGGAGCTCAGAATGTATTGCAACCGTTTTCCGCAGGGGCCTCAACATCAGCTCAGCCTAGTATATGGGGGCAGTCGACTAGTTCATATAATCCATTTAACAGCGGCCAGAGCCCCACTTTTTCCAATGGAGGAAGTAATGCTTTGAACAAAACTTTCCCTGGACTTGGGGCAAGTAACAGTGGAACCCGGGATCATCCTTACATACAAAGAAAAATAAGGGAGGATAATGGAGGTGAAGTGACTTTGATGCATATCAATGGCAATGAAAGCTATATGCAAAAACCTGTTGAAGAGCTTAGGGTTGAGGACTACATGCTTGGAAGAAAGCCTATGACGAGTAGCATGGTGGAGCCTAAGAGCACCTCTAGTTTTGGCTCTTCCTTTGGAGGATCTATGCCTTCTTCTACAGTCAATAAGCCCCAGGCAAATAGTATTTTTGGGGCTACACCTCCAAGTAACTCGTTTCAACCATTTATTTCAACAGGGAATACAAAGTCTCAACAGGATCCTACAACGCCCAACTTTGGAAACATCACATCACAGCAATCATTATTTACGCACCATACGGCTCCTTCGAGTACACCGAGCCAGCCATTTGGGTCGTCTGTCCAAGCATCTCCGAGCATGGCCAGTGGGAACCCGTTTCTTGCGAATGCACAACAATCTCAAGTAGGGTTTGGGTCTGTTGGAATGCCCCCTCAGCCATCTATTTCCAATAACCTTTCATTTATGCAGGCACAGCCATCATTAGCACCTGTACAGCAATCATTCGGGAGCCCAACGGGATCTTTCGGAGGTTGTGGGCAGCTGAATCTGCAACAAACAAAAATAGATCCATCCGACCCATTTCTTCTGAAAGACATCAAGTTCGAAAAGACTGAAAAGGAACACCTTCCCTTGAGCAAGGTGCTTCCAAAACCAATATTTAAAGAGGAGACGAAGCCCCGAAAAATATCTCTGAGCTTCCGCCCTCCAAAACCTCCTGCAAAGGAGAAGATATATACGATTCCCCCGATAGAAGACATCAAGCATATGAGAGAGGTTCATAACCTGATTATAGGTTTTGAAGACAAGGGAAGGATAGAGTATCTTGACACAGTGAATGCATCTGAGATCACTATGGCAAACATCCAGTCAAAAATTTACTTTTCCAAAGAATCTGTTGTAGTTAACGATCCTGTTGGGGTGGGATTAAACAGGAGGGCCCGTGTGTATGTAGAAGGTGTTTTCCCCTATAGTAGAAGCCTAGGAGATTATATCAAAGGCGAGCAGAAGCAGTTCCCATTAAAGGGGATTCAGGAAAGATTCGTATATGGGCTGAAGAATGATACGGTGAAGAAGTTTGTTGGATACGAATATGAGAGAGGAACATATGTCTATGATGTTAATCACTTCTAAGGAACAGATAGTTTCTGAATTAAAGAACTGATGGATGTTTTTTATTGTTGGATTGAAATCTGTATTTTGGTCTATCCCTGTGTTAAATGCAAGTAAGTTACATAGAGAAGAAGAGTGTTGACGAGCTTAGTATAAGCACACTTATCGGAGACAGAATATTTTTCATTAGAGGAATGGAGTTGTTAAGTAAAAGCATTTACATGTATGATTCTGAGGTTTTACACAAGGTATTTAAGGATAAGGTTGATTATATATGCTACTTCAACGGGGTGCTACTGGTTTTGTGTGGGAATGCTCTATACAGATATAAATTGTTTGGAGAGGAGCTAGTACTGAGTGGAACTCATCAATTACTCGAACCTCCAATCAGGATATGTGTGAATGAGACCTCTGAGACAAAGGAAAACTGTGGCGTATGTTTTCTATATAGAAACAAAAAGATTGAGATTTTGAATGATGAGGTTGAGAAGATTGGAGTGCGATGCAAGGGAGATGTTGCAAGAGAAGATGAGATAATCGACTTTTCGATAGATGGTGGATCGTCATGGTTTCTGGCTAGATCTGGAAGGATTTATCATACACACTCCTTTGTGATATCGAGAACTGTTCTTTTGAACAAACCCGTCCGGATGATTCCTGAGCCGACTTACTTTGATGGAAGTATCAATAGAATTATGGCTAGGAAAGGAAAGATGTATGTATGCTACGATGAAGGATTTGAGATGTACGATATTGGGAAGGATGTTTTGGTACTGAACTATACATATAGAACGCAGGACTTTGAGCTCCACGCCTCCTCCGATGTGTATTGTCTAGAGAAGAACCTACTGGTTGTGAATGAAGTACCTCGGGTGATTGCAAGTGTCCGGGTTCATAAGATGTTTGGAGACGTTGGGATTTCCCGCGACAGGATTCTGTTCGTTAAAAGGTCAAAGAGGGATGAAAGGACAGACATAAGATTATTGAAAGAAGAGGATGCAGAGGTGAGGACAAGGGAGATGTTTAGAGTGGTGGAGAATGAGATTAGGATTCCTGAGATTGAACTCTCAGAAAATGGAAAGGATGCCTCTGAGAAGAGCTTTCTTATGATACAAAAAATGATCAACGAATTTGAGAGTAAGGTTCTCGATGTGTACAGAAGAATATACTTTGAGCTTGTGACACTTAATGAAAGCTTTAGTGAAAAGATAATAGGATTGACTGCTGAGAACGATTTAATATTGAGGAAGGTAGAGGTTCTTGACAAAAAAAAGAATGAACTGATGGCACGCCTTCAAAGACTTGGTGAGAAGATGAGCAGCACCGTTTCTAGGGTTAAGATAGATGGAAGTAGGATGAAGAGGTTGGCCAAGATGGTAGAGGTGGCTATTGACGGAACTGGTTTCAAAAGATATGAGAAGTATTCAAAGATTCTCAAGCTCCAAAGGGAGGTGCTTAACAGAAAGGTGATTTGAAAGATGTGAAAATGTTATTGAAGGTAATTGTTTCCTTAGGGATGTGGGCAGGATTCTTTCTGTGTATATCACTCTGTTTTACCCAGAAGGCAGAGAGGTAATCTAAGAATAAAATATTTTTGCCTTGGAATAACCCATCAAATGCAAACAATAAGGATTTTGCCGAACATAAAATCTCTTCTCAGGGATGGAAAAGAGGCTGAGGCGGTTGATGTGATAAATGTGCACGTGGATGTAGTTGCCCCATACATAAAGGACGATCTCAAATACATCAAGTCTGACGACCCAAAGACAAGTCTGTGCCTGAGCAAGATCTATTTCGTTCTTGAGGACTATGAGAAGGCTATAGAGTATGCACTCCGTGCTGGGGATCTTCTTGTTGATGATGGATCGTTTTACTACACTTCTATTGTTTATCATATGATGGATTCTGTTGACATGAATACTGACGGTAAGGTCAGGGACTTTGTGCTCCGGGTTATAGGGTCTGAAGATGTGGACGACTCTCTAATTGGATATTTATTTTCCATAAAAGCATATGGATTGCTAAAGGAAGCGCTTGTGAGGCACATGTCTGTGGAGAATGATTACAGGAAGCTTCTTGATCTTCTTGTGTCACTAGGAGAAGAGGAAGGGTGTCTGAAAGAGATATATGGGATGTTTGCCGAGATTGGGCCAAGAAATAAGCCCTTCATTTTTTATGTTATAGACGCCTACTTCTATCTTGAAGACATAGAAAAAGTGAAAGAGTTGATTGAAAGACTTATGAAAGAAGATATTCTTTTATGCTACGAGGTTGCATTCTACATAGAGGATAACTATAGTCCTGAGATTGAAGTTCCAAACGAAAAGGTTATGCTTATACTCAGCGGGGAGTTTAAGAAGAAGATTCTTGGAGGGTTTCTTCTAGAAAAGAACCTTACCAGCTTCAAGTTTCTTGAATCAATAGCAAGAACTAGGACCCATTACTTAGGGTTAGCCAATTCTTTAATGAACTTGGGGACCTCCAATGACACGTTCTACAGAAGCAATGCAGATATCTTTGGGCAGTCAAGTGAATGGGCGAAGTTTTGCGAGGTGTCCAGTATTGGGATGATTCATCTATTCAATTCTAATCCATATGAGATACTCAAAAATTACCTTCCTAGTGAAGTTAGCTTGAAGGAAGGGGGAGCTCTAATGGCTCTGGGACTTATAAAAGCAGGGACTTTTAGCGAAGAAGATACAGAGTACCTTCTATACTTTTTAGACACAGAGGATACACTCACACCCGAGCTAGCATATGGTGTATGCTTAGGACTAGGACTTATCAATATGGGATCGGCTAATAGTGAGATCCTAAGTAAGCTCAAGGAGCTTTCAAAAGTTGATCGTACATTATTAGTAGAGGCCTCTGTATATGGAATGGGGATGCTAGGGCTCAATTCGTGGAATGTTGAGATTCTAGAAGATTTGAAGGCAATATCTGGAGATACAGAATTTGAGCGTGTGAAAATAGCTACAGGAGTCGCGTTTTCACTAGTTCTAATGTTCAGTGAAGAGATGTTCTATGATGAGGGTACCATGGCGAATGAAGACTCTAGAAATTATATAAACGAGCTTCTTTCTGATAAAGATCCGATCGTGAAAGCAGGGGGTGTTCTTTCCCTTGGGTCCGCATTTGTTGGTACAGGGAGACTCAGTGTGATCTCATTTCTTCTTCCTTATATCAACGATGGAAGCGATGATGTCAAGAGAGCAGCTGTGATAGCAATAGGGCTTGTATGCTGTGACAATAGAGATCTTCTTGTAGGAACCTTGGAACCTCTCTCTGAGAACCATAACTTCTTTGTAAGAGCCGCAGTGGCGATTATTCTTGGATTGTTCCTCTCTGGAACAGGAGATAAGGTTTGCACCAACATTCTAGAAGCATTAATGTATGACAGTAACAATCTCGTGAGACAGTCTGCTTGTATTGGTGCTGGGTTCATTACAATGCAATGCAACCCGGAGCTTGTTCCGAATTATAAGCGTATCATTGAAAGGTTGAACAAGTTGATAGTTGACAAGAAGGAGAATGGGGCTGTGGAGTTGGGTGCTGTATTTGGCAGGGGGTTAAGCGAGGCTGGCGGGAGGAACATTATCTTTTCTGTGAGAAACATGTCTGGAATTACATCTGCAGATAGGATAGCAGGTGCGATATTATTTTTACATTACTGGTATTGGTATCCTCTCTTAAGTATGGTGTCTTTATGTGCTCTCCCAACAGGTATATTTTGCTTCAATGAGGATCTTGAAGAAGAAAACATCGAAATCCCGACATCTAATCGCTACTACAATCTTCTCATACGGCTTCCAGATGTTAAGAAAGCAAGAAGATTCAAGCAAAAACCTAAGGAGGATAAGGAAGTCATTACTGAGTCTCCGTCTGTATTGACCTCCGGCAGCAGATGCACAATCAAGCAAAGACAGGAGTGCGGCCTTGATTCCCCTGCAATTTTTTTTGTGAAGAAGAAATAAACATAGTTTTTTGGAAGTAGAGAACCATATTTCATTCTGTTATGCTTTATTCTATTCATCTTGGTCTTGAAATCCATCATTTAGATCTGCAGAAAAGGAAACAACCTCCCCTGCCTCGTATGGAGGCAATCCAAGAGAAGGGCATCCGCTACATCTGAATGCATCCCCTTTGTGACAATTCCCACAGGCGGATCTTATCTTAATCTCTTGCTTTTCTTTTAAACCACAGGTGCAATCTTTACATGCCCTCGTTTTTACAGAGCCCCTCTCGTGTTTCTTCACTACCTTATCCTCATCGGTCAGATATTCACTCTGTGTCCTTGCTCTTGGATCGGTATTCTTTTTTATAATGCTTCTCAGCAATTTCCTCAGTTCTTCCTTGTCCTCCATTTAGGGCCAGGGGATAGACCAATTTAATGCTTATTCTTAATATATTCCTCTCCTAATCTATACCATGCCTCCAAAATCAAAGGATGCTCAAGGTCAACCTGTTCTCTCAAAGCTACCAAATCCTTCTCCATTCTCGACAAAACCTCTTCATCTACGCTCTTAAATTCTCCTTCTTCAAACCCTCTGTCTATCCACGCATTGTTCATTTCGTTTATTCTCCCTCTTAGCTCTTCGTTTTCTCTCATCAGCCTTTCGGTCTCTTCTTTTAGTTGTTCTACTTCCATTTCCCTAATCCCACCGAAGAACAAGCCCTCAAAAAACCTCTCGAGCTCCAGATCAACCTCCGGATGCCCATATTTCTTTATGTATAAGAACAGGATCAGTCCATGGATCTCGTTGACACTGTAGACCCTGGATGGTATACAAATCTCATAAGTCTCTTTGAAATGATGTACCAATGCTTTCTCCACATTCTTGTAGAACAGTATTTTACAATCCGGAGTCTTGAACATAATATCTACTTTGTCCAAAAGAAAGACGATGTCTTCCAGGGACAAAGTGCTCTTGTTCAGAATTTTCTCCAGAAATTGGCTTATTTCCATTGTTTTTCTAGGGAAGATTATTGAAAAGGATATGATGGAACAAACCGGTGTTACAATTGACCCTTAAAGGCCTCAATGGAAGGGATCTTCAATAGTAAGGATCTTTATGAGTACCTTGAAGAGCAGAAAGAATCAGGGATATCACAGACCAAGAGAATATCTCTGTACTACAAAGCAACATCGAAAAGTGTGGGAGATGACGAGTACTCACTAAGAATATGGCTGGATTATATTTGGTTGCTTATGGATGGAACAAAAGACATGACGGAAGCTAGAGAAACATTCAGAATGATAAAAATGAGGTTTTGCAAATTCTACAACTACTGGGAGGCATACATCCGGTTTGAGATTGAGGCAGGAAACGAAAATCTTGCCAAGATTCTACAGCACAGTATTGATTTTGTCAAAGTAAAGGAGTTTGGCGAGAAGAGGAAGGTATTAGAGTACTTGGAATGTGTAATGTCCCATGTCCAAAGCGGGCAGGACCTTTCTATGTTCTTCAAAAGCCCTGAACGGAATCTTGGGACAGATTCTCAACTCTCGAACCATTTTGAATCGAAGGCAATAAAGTACAGAAGCAAGATTTCGAAGAAAGAAGGGAATGAATTTTATCCCAAGCTTGGTAATGGAAAAGGCATTCCCAGAAATGACGAATCATATTCAACGTCTGGAGAGCCCAAAGAGAATTTGAGCAACAGAAACAAAGTTGATGGTAACAACCCGGTTTTATTACCTAGTTTTGACTCGAGACCTAAGAGCTATTGCGGTGCAGCCTTTGGAACCATACCTATTAAGTTCGAAAAGGAGGACTACTCCCAAGGAATAACTACAGAAATAAATACAGCCTTGGGAAGAACAAGTCCTGAGAAGAGTGGTTCGTCTCCAAGATCTGGGGTGATAAAGGCCAGAGAGAAGATAACTGTGAAAGGCCGGGAGGTTGAAATACTCAAGCAAATAGGAAAAGGAGGAAGTAGCAAGGTGTACAAGGTTCTTCTAGGAAGCAATGTATATGCCTTGAAAAGGGTTGAATTGATCGGAGATGAGAAGATGCTTAATTCATACATCAATGAAATAAATCTACTGTATAAGTTCAAAGGGACACCAGAGATAGTTGAGATTATAGATCACGAGATAAGTGAGGATTATTTACATATCTTGCTGGAATATGGAGAAACAGATCTATCGAAGATCATAAGAAGGGGAGGGTTAAGCATGAACTTTATTAAGGATGTATGGGAACAGATGCTTCTGATAGTGAAGAGGGTTCATATGGAGAGGATAATCCATTGCGATCTTAAGCCTGCGAACTTTCTGTTTGTCAAAGGACGGGTCAAGCTCATAGACTTTGGAATATCAAAGGTTATAAGAAATGACACAACCAGTATTCTCTCTGAAGAGCAGTGTGGAACGGTGAACTACATGTCCCCTGAGGCCGTTACCCAGAACAAATCCAAGGTTGCTCGTAGCTCAGATATTTGGTCTCTAGGATGCATACTATATGAGATGGCCCATTCAAGGCCTCCATTGTATGAGTATCCTAACCTGATCCAGAAGATCCAGAAGTTACAAGAATATTCGGAGTTTAAGTATTCAAGTAAGAACAAACTTGCTGTCATGGTTATGAAGGAATGCCTAGTTAGAGATCCAAAGAAGAGGCCAACTATAGACACCCTTCTTAATCACAGATTTCTCACTGGGGAAATGTGCATAGAGTCCCTTAGAGAATTAGTTGGAAAGATCCTTAGAATTAGTGGAAGGGAAGAGCCTGATTCTACATACGTCAATAAGATAGCTGAGCAGATCTACAATGTCCATGGATGGAATTGGGCATAATAACCCAAGCCCTTCCTTATATAAGCATAATGCTTGAAAGTTCCATAATAAAATGTTTTTAATCATCAGAGATACTTATTTCCTTGCAGGAAGAATGTCATCAATCTTCAGAATCATAGAGACAGTTTCTATTGCTAAGGTGATAACATTAATGCTCACCTTTGCAGGCTGAACCACAGAATCTTCTCTGACCATGTCTCCTGCATGCCCGCTCCTGACACTGATTCCTACGTAGTCGTTCTGCTTTAACTCATTCCTTAGCTCAGAAACTATTTCTACAGGATAAAGCCCAGCATTTCTCGCAAGGAAGTAGGGAACTCCTTCAAATGCTTTTGCTATTTCCCTCAACACATAGACATTTCCCTCTGTGGATTCAGAAAGCATTAATGCAATTCCCATCTCGATAGAACCTCCTCCAGGGACTAAAAAT
Organism: Encephalitozoon romaleae SJ-2008; assembly: GCF_000280035.1. Classification (NCBI taxonomy): domain Eukaryota; kingdom Fungi; phylum Microsporidia; family Unikaryonidae; genus Encephalitozoon; species Encephalitozoon romaleae. The sequence continues at coordinate 47,730 of NC_024897.1, forward strand.
GGGAGTTCCTCAAGGCATTTCACAACGCATAGTGCATCATTTAGAGACCTTTCTGCCTCCTCAACCACCATGTCATCACATCCTCTCACTAGTATTGTACATCCATATCCTTTGATCTCCAGCATCCCTTCCACTTCTCCTGTCTCAACGTCCACCAATGATCCAGAATTCAATAAATCTATCTCAGAAACGGGCTGCACATTCATTGTGCTACAGATGTAATCTACATCCTTTCTATCAACTGAGTTCACCACAGAGATATTTAGCTGTTTTAGAAAGTGACTAGCCAGATCGCTTAGAGATTCTCTCAATATGCTCTTCTGAATCACTAGAAGGGTGCACCCACTCTTCTTTATCTTTTTACACATCTCTAGAATGTATCTTCTTTCCTCTTGAATTAGCTTTTCCATGAGTGCAGAGTCGTTGATCAGAATCTTGCTGTCCATGTTTGTCTTTGGAGCACTTAAACAGAACTGGATAACCCCTAGCTTTACCTTCTTTGGAATGTCTTTGAGATCGCATTCCAATAGAATACTTTTGTATGCCTTTACATCATCGAGGCCCCCTCCAATCTTCTTAACAACCCGAATCTTCCTCTTATCTCCCTTGGCATGTTCCATCCCCTTGATGGCTGCTATCGCCATCTCCCCCGTGGAAGATGTTATTTTGGAGCATAGCGCAGTAGAGACATTATTGATGAAGTCCTTTCTATTGCACTCTACCTTCACTTTATCAATGTACTTGATGTCCAATCCTCTTAGCAATCTCTAAGTTGTCACAGATAACAGAAGGATGGACATTCCTCTCCAGCAAGTTACTGATACTTTCTAGTAAGCACCCAGCAAGAACAACAACGCTGGTCGTTCCATCCCCGCATTCTTCGTCCTGTGCTGCGGACATGTTAGACAAAATCCCATGGATTGGGTGCTGATTCAGATATTTCAGAATAGTGGCTCCATCGTTGGTTACAACAGTCTTTTTATCCCTCACAATCATCTTGTCCAATCCTCTGGGACCAAGAGACGTCGAAAGCGTCTGAAGAAGAGATTGAGATGCCTGGAATATCGATGCTCTGACCTGATTAAGTCTTTCTGCCATTGGGGATCAAAATTTTTCTTCATTCATATGCAAAAACGACGCCGACAGCGACAGGATTCGAACCTGTGGGGACAGAGTCCATCGATTTCGAATCGATTGCCTTAGACCACTCGGCCACGCTGCCTCCCATGCACGAACCATAGGAACCAATCTTATACGCTATACGTCCAAAACATTCAAAGAAATCACCTTCTTCCCATCATAAAACGAAACTTATCGAATGGTTGCCAATATCCTATGTTCAAATACTTGTCTCCAAGATAATACCCATTCATGTGCCTTACAGCTTTCCTGGCACTCTCCACTCTATCGTATCCCACAAAAGCATTTCCTGCCGTATTCTTTTCCACCCCCACTCTTATTTGGATTATTGTCCCATATTCTTCAAACAGTTCAATTATTTTGTCTTTAGATACATCCTTTGGTAGGTTTCGAACAAACAGAATCTGTGTATCTATCTGCTCCATTCTGACCCCACTTTTTCTACTTCATTTATTTCCCACAGAAATAAAAGTTATATACCCAACTCTTTATTATTAATCATCTGATCCGTTCAAAACTATGCCAGCACACGCTCTCTCTTAATAAGGCTTGTTAGTTTAGTGGTAAAACAGCTGATTCGTAATCAGCAGATGCGAGTTCGATTCTCGCACAAGCCTTCGCTTTTAATGAGCATTTATAACATAACAGGTATTTCTCCTACATTCTTATCTCATACCTCCCACTGGCCATGCTGTACCTAATCCAAAAGCACACACAAGGATTTCCAATACATTCAGCTCTCTCTATTCTTACCTTTGGATTCTTCCATTCCTTGATGCAGAAGTTGATGATTATAGGCCTCAAGTCAGAGCATCCTTCAAACATTTCCACACGGTAGCTTATTCTTGCCCTTTTCACAACCTCCTTCTTAAATGTCCATCTCAGCAAATCATTCTCCTCATCATACACACTCTTTCCCAAACTATGACTCTTTACAACCTTAGATGCCATCTTTGGAATAGGAAAGCATATTTCAAGCCAATCAAACTTCGTCGGACTCTGGCAGTTCAGGACATATCCTCCATCAGCCTTGCAAATCATTATAAGAAGCCTTTCTGAGTCAGAACACGAGTATCTAACGGCTTCTGTCTTGCCCCTATGGACCTTTGCATCCACCCTTACTCCCTCAAGACCTTCAGAACCCTGACCACTGTTTTTGTATGCAATGGCAGAAGGTTTCACTCCACAGACATCAAATCTCACTGTTCTCTCCTCCCCAAATACACCATTCAGATAGCATCTTCCATCTGTTCTGTTCACCACAACTCTCCCATCATCAACAATAGCGTTCAAATCTTCGCATACATCGAGATATACATTGTTACTGACTATAGGTGGAATAAGCCTCTTCTTCATGTCAAATAACACAATACTCTCTTGCTTGTTTACAACTCTAAGTAGCAAAAAGTAATTCTCTAAAACATTCTTCTCATTGACTTCTCCCAGCCTCTTCTCAAGCTTGCTTTTCAGCCTTGAAATGTATTCTAGGATAGAAAAGTCACTTACAAGACTATACAAAACACCTATCTTAACATCATTTACTGCAGCTTGCAACATCCGGGTTCCCTCGATCTCATCCACAGGGTACTTCATTCCTTTCACATACCTACTCGGGTCTCCATATAGAACTCGATCTCCCCTTCCAACTATAAATATCTCCTCTATCATTAATTTTATTTATTTTGCAAAAGACGATATTTCAACACTGTTTATCCATCTTGATTCAGACTATGTAAAACCATCACGAATGCTTCTCAAGAAAGGAGAAATACTTTTCAAACCATGTTTGAGTTTCATCGGAAGCCTGTTGTCAATAAGAAACACATTCCCCTTGTACCTAACAACCAAATCTTCGCACAGAACCTCAAATCTTTCTCCGTCGTTCATCAGAAACAGAAGATTGAGCCCATCCCTAATGCACCATCCAATATTCTCAATGTAGTCGTAAAATGTCCTAGCCCTTATACTCATCTCACTCACTTGCGATACACATGACATCGAGAATTGTTGGTGTGAGGAACAGTCCACTAATATGGGTGAGTCCCTCGAAAACCAGCATACCCCCTTGTCAATTGCTTCACACCTAGCCCTCAGTCCTGTGATAACTTCGCACAGGAAGCCAGGAATCCCTTCAGAATACATTTTCTCCCTACCCTCTGAACTCATTTCATATCCCTTGCCTTTCGTCCTCAAAGTAAGCTTTCCTGTAGTATATACAAACCCCCCGGAAAACATGTGGTAAAACTTATCCCCATCACTCTCTATTATTATCTTGGGCGTTCTGTCCTTTATCATTCTTATATGTGCAGTAAGCAAGCTTAAAGTCTTCAGGTCTCCATTTGTAATAAACGCAGGCTCAACCTCCAAAGACCCAATAAATACAGAATATACAAATATCTCTCCACATTGACATCTAGTCTCGGAATGCTTTCTTATCCCATCCCTACCTTCATTTCTTTTGGCCACTATTCTGGCATTTCCTAGTTCAATCGAATCTTTGACTTTCTTTATTGTTCCATACCTAGTGCTCTTCTCAAACGAGGGGAGGCACCTAAAATCCTCACATTTAGGTATGAATCTACTAAAACTCCTGTGCATCAATGCCTCACTTGCACTAATTCTCTTGGTTTCATCCCTCTCAAGTAATTTCTCAAGAAGGTCTCGAAGCTCTTCAGAACACTTCAAAGAGTCCAGAGATTCGTAAAACTTCTTCTTCGTAAGCAGGACATAGAATATAATGCCTGCAGACCATATGTCAATATTCTGAGTGTACTCCTTTCCATCAATCACTTCAGGCGCAAGGTAATCCATTGTTCCACAAAATTCATGGCTATTTTCTTCTACATAGCACGAAAGCCCAAAGTCACAGATTTTCACTGTGTTTTCCTTCAGAAGTATGTTTCCCAGCTTCAGATCCCTGTGTATGATTCCTATGGAATGTATGTGTCGTAGACCACACAGTATCATTCTCAATATCTTCAGAGCCACATTCTCATCAATCTCATATTCATTAAGAAACGAGACAAGATTCAAATCGCATAACTCCTCAACTATGCATACGTGATTTTCAGATTCAAACCTATCAATAACCTTAACAATGTTCTCATGTCGGACACAATCTAGCATCCTAATCTCTCTGTACGCCATTCCAGCTGCTTTCCCTCGTCGTGGAGCCACCTTCACTGCCACCTCCTCCCCAGTTTCAGATATTCCACCATACACTGTACTTGACGCTCCTTCTCCAATCACTCGACGAAGCTTATACTTCTTCATCCCCTCAGAATCCTCATTCAAATAAAAGCTTCAAATTCTAAGTACTCCAGAAACAAAGAATATAATAACGCCATTTATTCTTCAGATTGCCTGTGCTAATCCAGGATACAGTCACCTAAAATGTTTTTCGTAATCAATCAAGGTTATCCGAGTACATCTTCTAGACCTTTCCCCACAAACCTCATCATCGCATCTTTTCCGGTCTACAGTCTCTACTTCATAAACCTCTTTGTCTAAGTTTAAGTCGTAAGGCTCCAACGTTTCACATCCAAACTCAGAAGATAAGGCTTCAGAAACACCGGAATACCGGCCTTTGTATATCTCTCGAATCAGTTGCTCATTTAAAACCTTCCTAGTATTCAGAGCACACAGAGTTTTGTAATGGTCGTCCCTAGAAATGTCATGCCCGACAAGGTCCACCAGAAGGTATAGTATGTCCTTGTTCCCTGTTTCATGAAAGAGTATCCGAAGCCTCCTCATCACCCTTTCTTTCACAAAAGGTTTCAGAGTTCGAGCCATGAAGTAGTCCTTTGCTAAATACAGTATCTTACAGCAAAAGGGTGTAGATTCTCCCACTGCGGAATTTAAGAGGAGAGTCATGAATCTTGTATTGGGTACACAGCTCGAATGAACAACAAAATACCTCTGGATCTCACCAAACACTACGGTTTTAAGATTTCCTGTATATTTACCAGACTCCCTCTCCTGAAAAATCTTTTTGAGGAACCTATAGAATATATCGGATATAGGCTTGCATTTCTCAAAATACTCTCTTACATATGAAATTATAAACAAAAACTCGTCGCACTCTTGAGAGAAAAACATTTCAAAGATACTGAAAAAGCTTAGGACTATTTCCTTCTGGTTCAAATGCATCACCTCATACTCTTTTAAAACTTCTGTGGCTTCTCCTACAAGAAATTCACATTCCTTGATAACGCTGTTATTCTCAGGCTTTCCCTTGCTACATAGCCTTCTTCCCCTTTCCAGGATGTTCATGTTCACCTGGAGAATTATCTGAGGATAGAGGCTGGACTCAAGATATTCTGTAAGAATTCCCACACAGGATTTCCCTATCTGGCTTGCATGCTTCAACACATAGTAGATAAAGCTATTTCCACTGATAATGTTTGCTTTGCCTGCCACAAGCCTGAATATCTCTATTCTCTTTGCACTATTCACTTCTCCATGCTTCATGAGAGACCCTACAAGCCACCTGTACTTTTCGTCATAATAGATCCGAAGAATGTCCTCCACCTCCATGAGTGTGTGTATAACCTCTAAGAAGAAATACTCAAACTTAGCATTGGATATTTCTCCTTTCTCCTCATATCCATTCCCCTTAAAGCTACATTGACTGCTTGCTTCGTCAGAAGAGGTGATGGCCCCCTCGTATGTCTTCTTTTCAACATATTCCTCGCCGTTATCATCATCCATATCGCACTCAATAGTATCAAATCCTTTGGCTGCTTTTGTTGCAATAAAAAGAATCCTCCGGATGTATCTTTCACTTTCATATGCTCTAATCGGCACTGTTTTGAAGAAGTGTATAAAAACATCTAGAAATTCCTGGTGATCAGAGTACTCAAAATCTCCATTCTTCTTCAGTTGGAGGATCTCTTGGATCACTCCAGCAAATATCCTTATTATCCGAGACTCATAACAAATAGACACCCCCCTCAGCTGATCAATAATCAGCCTCAGAACTTTTGACCCGGTCTTAAGTCTGTGTGTGCCTTGCACCTCCTCCCTGGCCCTTGCTTTTAGATAGTCAAGAGTGCTCGGTATAGTAGATGTTTTTGACTTCAGGTATGTTATAAGCCTTGATAGCTTCTCTTCGCCTGCAGTCCCCACTTTATATACATCATCAACCATCTGAAAGTGTTTTTCATAGCCAAACAATGCTCTTAGCATCCAAGGGGCAAAGATTTGCCAGTAATGTGTTTATCTTTATCCTTGTTCACTCAGTGCGCACCACTTTCTTCGCTAAACCTTTGGATACGTAAGCTTGCTCTTCTCCACCCCTTCATATATCTCTCTCACTTTGCTCTGTAAGTCCTTATCCATCTCTTCTACGCTCGTGGCAATCTTCTCTATGGCCTTCTCTATCTCGTCGTATCTATGCTTAATTTCTTCTAGCATCTCCTTTTCAATCGTTTTGATCATCTTTTCAATCTCATTCACATCGTCAGAGGTCATCAAGGGTGGCAACTCTTCAAATTCTATCATCCAGATAAACCCTGTAATGGTCTTGATAAAACGGATTTCATCTGGAAGTAAGTCTTGTTATATTCTTCAGGCAAGTGAACAAACATTTCTTCTGGATTATCCATCGAGGATCTATGGAATGCACTTTTCCTTTCCCTCCTTTAACAAGGGGCCAAAGCCCTTGAAGCTCATTCTTCCGAAGTTTGTGGATGACATAGACCATATCTTGGTCTCCAGATCAGACTCGTTGGGTGTGCTCTTCCTCGAAAAGGACATCCCCATCTATATTACAGAGCCTGTTTTTGAGCAGATCCTGATAAAATATCAAAATCTTCTCAGACTTTCCATCCACTACGAAGATGAGGAGGAACACGGTATTTCCATAAGAGATGCAAACATCGAAAGATTCAAGGGAAATGCTAGGTTTATTAAGTTCAATGAAAAATGCCAGTTCGATGATGTTCTGATCACTCCAAAGCCGGCAGGAACATTTATTGGCTGGACAAACTATCTGATTGAGCTTAATAATAGAAGGACGATATACTATCTTTCTTCTCTGGCCAACAAACTTAGGCTTTCTCAGGAGTCGGGAAGCATCTCCTCAGACTACTTGATCATCAACACAGACAGGCCCCCTTCTTCCCATAACATCGAGGAGTTTTCTGACTACATTGGTGATCTGAGGTTTGATGTTGCAATCATTCCTCTGGAGATAACAACAATCCTTACCGAGGTTCTACTTCATACGTTATTTGTGGTCCAAGAAAAAGGTGTAACTCCAATATACATTGTGTCATCAGAATTCAATCGCTTCCATACAATCATCAGTATTGAGAATGAATGGCTGAGTAAACCGTTCTCATCAGTTAAGGATCCCTTTCCAATCAAATCATATAGAAGCCTCCATGTAGTGGACACAATTGATGAAATATCCGAGGTTGCCGGGCCTGCAATAGTGTTTTGCGATCCATTAGAGTTTAGTCTTTACCAACATCCGATATTTGATGGTCAAAAGACTATTTCTATCAACGGTGTAGTGCCATTGGCCGATGCTCATTACAATCTCAAGCTGGAGCTAGACTTTGACGAGATTTCATCAATTCACACAGGTACAATAATATATAATCCAGACCCTGATGAGTATCTCTATATTGAATCTGCATCCAATCATCATTATCTTATTGTAAATGGCAGTGATGTTCAGGTACATAACAGTGAGATATATCTGAATGGCAAGCTAAAGTTTAGTGACAAGTATGGCTTCCGTAAAAAAATGACATTTAATCAAAAAAGGTGTAAGCTAAGCGATTTATTTACTAACGACACATTTCTTTACAACGAGGGCTCATACTACTTTCCACGCAAGGCTATCAAAGTCACAATAGAAAATAATAGAGCTAGGATGGAAAGGATCGACAGGCCGGACGAAGTTAAAGAACACCCTGAATGAAAGAGCTTTTAGATTAGTTTGAGATGTCCTTCATGTCCTATTGAACCTATTCTTTCTCTCGCGAAGATTACCCATCATCTCTTCTTCTGATCCTTTAGTAAATATCCTCCTTAGGTTAAAGAATGGGTTGTATTCCATCTCGTCTTTAAGTCTTAAGAATTTCGTCTCCTTTATCTCCAGCGGAACAGGATAGAGCTCCTCAGTAAATCGAATGTTTTGCTCGTTATAGTCGTGTCCATACAATAAAACGGCCTCATTATTCACTCTTCCTCTTATTTTCATGATGGCCTCGATCATTTGCTCAGGTGTTCCCTCAAAAAACTTTCCACACCCAAGGAAGAACAATGTGTCACCTGTAGCAAGGAATCTTCCATCAACATAGTAACAAAAGCTATCCATTGTGTGACAAGGTGTATACAAGCATTCTATTTCAACCTCTCTGAAGTGGAACTTGTCCCCACATTTGCATATATTACCCTCAAATCCAGATATTCTTTGAGTGTCCGGACTGTTCTCCATTATGTATGGAATTCCACAAGAATGGTCTTGATGCTTATGTGTGGTGAACAGATAAACAAGCCTTCTCTTCTTTGTCATATCTTCAGGCATGCTAAGAATCTCTTTTTCACTATAAATCTTCTTTTTAAAGTTGATGCCTAGAGCCTTTAGAAGCACCTTTGGATTACATGCATCAATGCAGAATGCTGCCTCCTCTTCATAGAATAAGTGCATGTAGTTATCTCCCACAACTATACTTACAACCTTTACACCCATAGCCTTACCCTATACTTACTATTTTATTTAATCGATGGAAAGTAAAGAAATCATGTACTCATAAGGGTTTCAATACAGGGACAAGGACTGCCGTGTTTATATCTCTCCAGATATCTGGGGCGTGTAAATTAGGTGCGGCTCCTTGAATCCTCTAAGAATCCGCTGCCCTTGGTTTATATACATAATCTTCGAATGTTTGGTCCACACACAATGGCAGCAGAATACTCCAATCCCAAGGTTTGCAATGCGTGATGCTTTGCTAAGCACCGGCCCATAAAACCTGACATGGCTGTCAGCTATCCTTGTATAGAAAGACCCACATGTTATTCCTATCCCAACATCGATTTCTAGGCACTTGAGCATTTCTTTGATCTTCAGCCCCCATAGGCAGGCCTCCACCCTGTCATGAAACGCAACAATCCATATCCTTGAAAAGAACTCTATCCTGGTTCCAGAAAACACAATGCTCATCATCTTCATTATATTCGCTACATTTCCAACAACATATTCATAGCTCGTGCCTATTGGAAGAAGTCTGCAGAATGCAAAAATAGGGTTTGGATTGGAGAGAAGGGTGCCATAGAATCGCCTTGTGCTGCTTTTCAATACAAAGTTGTAATTTTCCCCTCCCTGTATAAAGTTTTCATTGTTCTTCTTTCTGGAGATACCTTTAATCGCATCCTCATATCCTACCTTGCTAGGAAGGCAAGCCCTGGATATTAGCTTCACTCCTCTGCATGAACTCTTGTGCAACTTGAGCGTACTAGAAATGGCCATCATTACGGAAAGAGAGCATCGATGGCCTATAAAATCCAGGGTAGAATCTAACTCATTCCTAACCGTATCTAATATGTCAAACCTTGCGACACTGCCCTGGAAGTCGCAAAACAGCGGAATGAAGTGCCAGTTCCCAACGTTATCATACACCTCAACAGCCTCAGGGTCATTGAATATCCTGATCTCTGCGAAGTTTGAGAATATAAAGCTAACCCCTCTTCCATTGATAACCACATGCTTAGGTGTCACCATGCACAACGCATACTCGGGCTTAATCCCCCTAGAGAAAAGAGCCTTCCTGAAGAAATGGCAGAACCTCTGGAGATAAATGTGAGGACTATGAGCTCCAGTCACCTCCGACTGAATGATCCCGAGTATATCAGAAATGTCGATGCCGGGATCATGGACAGATATAAAAAACAATCTTCCATCTACTCCCTTTGGGTCAACAATGAATCTTTCAACCACTTTTTCTTTCACCCTGCATTGATGCACATAGTGTCTCACCCCATTTCTTCTTAGGCTCTTCTTAATATCTGTGCCTTTGAGGTTTAGGAATCTTAATTCAATTCTATCAAAATTCTCAAAGTTCACAAGTGGATTGTAAGAGAGGTCTAGATGCGCCAGCCTATCCCACCCCCAAAGGTCAAATACCATTATCTGGTTCTTCGAGGCATCAAGAAACCTGACCCCCTTGTTTGGAACTGTATGTACAAGATTGCTAGAAATATCTAAGTACTCAAGAGATGGGAAGACGGGAACTTCCTCTATAAGGTTATTCCTAGCCTTCAGAACCCTCAACTTCTTTGCATCAAATGATAAGCAACGTATTCCACAGTCATTAATGCTCAGAAACACAAGGTTTTCAAATGCCCCCAGCTTAACTCTCTTTGTCCCATCCATAACCAGTTTCCTTATTGTTTTTGAAGCCAGTGACTTTACCATTGTTTGAGATAGGTTCAGCACCCTTGCTTCTGCATGATAGAACTCCAGAGGATTATAGCTTAAATCTAGGCGTCGATAGGTGAAGTCCTGGAAGAATCTGGTCACTTTGTTATGCGAAACATCGAGATTTGATGCTCTCATCCTGATGACACGAGAAATCTCGTTATGTGATAGATTAACTGTGTCGAAATATCCACGAAGACATACTACACCAGATATATCGTTATGACTCAAATCCAAATATGCCAACCTCATCATAGAGATGTCAGGAATCTTTTTGATTCTACAGTTTACAAGCTTCAGTTTTCTGAGCATTCCAAGCCTAGATTGATCCTGCAATATCGTCTTTGAGAATGCTGTACTTGCTGTAAAGTCTTTTGGGTCAATAATCACCAACCTTCTCAGCCCATGCATCTTTATGGTTTCGCCATCTTTGTATAGGCATCTAAGGATGGGCATGTCACCATTCTTAAGCATTTCTATTCCCTGCTCACAGGACAGTCCAAGGCCCACCTTTCTTTCAAACTTTGCCACCATCTCTATTGTCTTAGAAAAAACAGATCCGGTGTATTCATATTTCTCTCCTCTAGAGCCATATACCGGTATAGATAGAGTGAAGTCATCTAACCAAACAGTCTCTGTGGAAAAAAGGTATCTGATTTTAGTAGATGTTATTCTTTTCTGGGTTCCGATTCGTCGAACTTCTAAGCTAACCTCCATAAAGGGCTTTGTTTTAAATCAACGATAACAAGGATACCTGCAACTTCAACTCACCATATATAAATCACAATTAATCATAGTATGCCCAGCCCCTGCTTCATAGAGCAAACTATTCCTGGAAATGTGCTTCATGTTCCGCCGTATGTCTCAAATACTCCTTAGACATGCTTTTAAGGGGGACTAGGCACTTATTAAGATCTACAAATCACTTTTGTTTTGAGCCCCTCATGGACAAGTTCCACTCGTTGGCTATAAAAGCATTGCTGACATTCATCTGCACAACGGCAGTGCTTGTGCACGAGGGATCTTTCAGGCTATATCTATGCGTGGCCCTATTGCTTGCAACTTCATTTGATGTGAGCGTGATATTTTACTTTCACATGAAAAGAGTAGAATATAAGAAAAGATTCTTGAGAAAGGTATATGATCCCGGGCACAGAACACTGATAGGTTTTGCCCTTTGCGAGGTTTTATCGATGGTGCCGTTCTATTACATGGTAGGATACTGGAAAACTATGGTGATAAATATTGCACTGGTAGCTAGCCTTAGCATTATTCCTATGCTTAACTCCTCGGGCAGAAGAACAATCCAGCTGGAGCGGAACGAAGAGTTTTTTAAGATAGGGTTCCTTAAGATAGAGCACATCGAGGATGGGGATGTGTGCTTGAATAAAGGAGAGGTCGTTCAGATTCTAGACCATACCGGAGGAAGCACCATAGTCAGAAAGTCTGACGGAAGGGTCTTCACAGTAGAAGACTCTTATATAGACGATGGAATCGACATTGTCCTGTAACTCTATGACCAATAATTGGCAAAATCTCTAAATAAAAGTAATATTAGATTCTAAAAGAGGAGGTTAAACATGGAAACGGATGCACTCAAACCCGTTTATTCAACTAGAACACCTTCGAAGCTCTCGACAAACCACTTCTTAGCATCTTCTGCATAAACTCTCTGCTTATTCCCAACCCTTGATTTGCATCTTTTTCTTTTGGATACCCTATCTCCCGGCCTTGAAAGAACCACAAAGAAGTCCATTCCAAATATTCCAATTGCCGGGTCGTACTTCAACCCGAGGTCAATGTGCTCTTCAATTCCAAATCCAAAACATCCATTGTTACTGAAGCAACCTTCCTTAAGCTCATATTCCTTAACCCTTAATGCAGTGTTGAGAAGCTCGTAAGCCTTCTTTCCAGACACATTGACATGAACGGCAATCTTCTCGTTTCTTCTGATTCCAAAGTTCCGGATAGTCATTCGGGCTTTCGAGGTCACCGGCTTCTGTCCGGTCAACTGCTCAAGGACCTTTGCAGCCCTGTCGAGCTTTGGCCCGCTCTCTCGTGCACATATGTGAATAGATAGCTTCTTAATCCTTATCTCTCTCATTGGGTTTGTCTTAAATTAGCCTTCTCAACTTACTTTCTTCAATGACATATTGGGGATCAAATTTTTTTTCGCTCAAAACCATTGCAACCAAACGTCTCTTAATAGTCCAACAACTTTAATAGCATCAGCCAAATATACCATCTGTACACATCATTCTTCTATGGGCCGTTCATCTTGATAAACCACTTCTTATCTAGAACCTCATGGATACATACGACATTTCCCTCTTTGGCTCCTACCCCAATATCTCTCCTTGAAGGCACTGCTTTCAGGGGAAACATCTGGCTCCCATTTTTCAAATACCAAGACCCGTCCTTAAACTTCACAAGCTTTGTGTTTGAACGCCCCTCCCTATGCCTCACCTGAAATGTCTTGACTTCTTCATCTCCATACTCACTGGGATCGAAAACAAGCCAACCAGGCTTCTTCACTAGAAAATGCATAAGTGGGGCCCTGATACACAAATTTAATTCTGCTGTTCACAAGAGATCCATGCAAAGGAGACATCCCTCATTATGTGCTTAGATATAGAATGGCTCCCATCCAATGCAGGATATCTAATTTACATACTGATGAAATGCCCACCCCACAAAATGGAGCATCTGCTGAACGATATTCTACGGAATCCCAGGGGACCTTCCATAGGCTACATAGAAGAAAGATTGGATGGAGTTGCTGGACAGCGTGAGTTTATGGAGCTCCTGAAGAGTGGGAATGGAATTGCATTTACTTATATGAAAACAAGGTGCAAGGAATGGATCGAAAATCCAAAACGGATTAAGATGATACACGAGGGTCATGACATCCTATTTTCACTAATATTTGGATCCTCAGAGCAAAACTTTGGGATCCTTTGCTTTTTCTTTGAGACCCTGTATTTCCACGGTGCAACCTGGGATGGGCTAGTCGAGGATCTATGTGCAAATCCAAATGAGAGAAGTGTGAAAGTTCTGAATCACATGTTCAATAAGTACAGAATTTGTTCGAGGAGTGATGCATTGTACGGTGAAATAATTAAGAACATAGAGTTGTGCCAGGACATATTCAAGAAAGCATATTTTGAATCTCTCTCAGAGGACGAGAATATCCTTGGGATGTTTCACTCCTTGGTGTTTCAAGATATCCATCCCTTTTTTGAGAACAATGCAGATAAGTTCATAGGATCTTTTTGTAAGCTATTGCGTAAGAATGTACTTCAGAAGGATATATGCGAGGTCTTCAACCTCTTTGTGACGAAATATCCTGAGTGTGTCGATATGACTAGAATTCTAGGAGTTGTTTTAACAACCATAACAGGGTTTGATTATTTGAAATATAGTGTTCTACTCAACATTGTGAAAAGGAAGAGTTATCCTGTCCTTTCTAAATTCTCAGCTGCACTCTCAAATGCGGTGAAGCTTGGTGCATATGTGTCTGAGAATGAGGTTGGGGAGATGAACGAGGATGTACTGCTATACTCAAGAAATCTTCTGAAAGGTTATGACGTGAATAGAGGAATAATTATTGAGATGATTGGGCATCTGAGGAGAGTCTTTGGAGATGGTTGGGAAAGCACAGTTATTGACGGCGAAATTGCAACACCGATGGATGAGGAAAGGCTGATATTTCTATGTATGGCTTTAAAGATGAGGCTAAAAGAGGCTGTTGATAGATGTACTGATATAATTCGGAACAGCAAGTCCGTGGGGTATCTGAGTGTTGTCTCCTTTCGATATCTATTATCTATTGATAGCCATGCTATTATTGACCCCGAGTACATTAGCAGAATAAGCCCAGCATCGTTTCTTGCAATGGCATACTTGAGTAGATGTATTGACGGGTGTGAATCTTTAGCATCTCTTGAGTCGTACTCGGTAAAGTATACAGAAGGCAATCCAATAGCATGCGAAAGGATAGGTGGGGTTGAATGCTGCACAAAAATCATGGGCCAGGTAATGGTATTTCTTGAAGGTAATATCGAAGACGAGTTTTCCTCACAGCTGATTCAAAGAATGATTAGGATCTGTCCTTCCTTGGTGAACCCTGGAGCTGTGAGGTTTATCGATGATTTTGTATGGAAGAATATTAGAAACATCAATTCACCTCAGGCTTATGGATATCTGCTTGACGTTCAGGGACTCATCTTTTTAAAAACAGGAGACAATGCCTGGATCTTGAATCTAGTGCAGACTGTACTTAGTGAGGAGATATTTGAGATATACTCCTCCTCACTGTTTCTTCTTGCTATTGTTGTTCTGCATTCATCTGGAGACTTCTCATCTGTCGTAGAGATAATAAAACAGGAAAGCCTGTGGAAGACTAAAGAACTCTTACCAAGCATGGTGTGCCTTACCATATCTCTTTTTAAGGCAGGGTACTGCACTAAAGAACAGGTGGATTACATTGTTGAGTATTTATCAGGGTTTAGCATACACCATGGTTATGTTCTTCTTAGTAATGTTGCTGTTTCAGGAGACTACACGAAATGGATTAAGGGAGGAAATGTGGAAGAAGAGTTTGTTCTTGCCACTGCCTTAAAGAAGAGAGGATTGACTAGCACCGAGATGTACAGGGAGATATATTCTAAGAGCCTTCAATACTTCAAGGAAAGTTTTATATCAAAGAGAAACACCCGACGAGTTCTTCGAGGATTGAAGTATGGAGTGGAATGTTTTGGAGGAAATGAGGCCTACGAAGTAATGGAAAGAAACAAGCATAGCATTGGATACGAAAACATCCCATTCAGTGTGGCAGTGGCTTTTGAACTTTAGACGGAAGGCACCCTTTTCATGCTGGCCTTTCTATTTTATGGCAATAAACAGGATTGATTTTCTTAGATATATCTCTGCAACTCACAGGCGAACGAATTATTTCACGGTATAATAAGCCCTTACTCACAATGTTTCAGCCAGGCATTGAGGCATATTTGGATGCCATAAAGCAGCAGTACGACACGATTATGGCCGAGAATAGATCTCTTCGGCAGGAAAATGTCCGGCTTGTGGAGGCAAACAGCCAATATGCTAGAAAGATCCAGTACTATACGAGCCTCATGAATAGACAAAAGCACATACCATCTTCTGATCCCGGGTCATCATTTATAAGGGCCTCGAAGTGTCTTAAGAGAGGAAGTGACTGGAGCATCGACGGAGATAACTTGTGCAGAGTTAGCGCCTGTGGGAGGATAGTGATGCCTGGAAAAATAACAAATGCGGTCATAAGTCCATGCGGTAGATTTGTGGCGTTTGGATGTGGATACAAAGTGTTTGTTGTAATGGAGAGTATAATATGGTTCTTAAACTCCTCTTCGGAGAAAATGGAAAAGTATGAAGAAAGGATGTGTGAGGGAGAAACACAAGAGTACAGGATATGCCCTATGGACTTTACTCAGGACTCCCTTCGGTTGTATGTTGCAGATGGAAAGGGCGCAGTAAGAGTATGGAACCTGGCCAGTAAATCCCAGGAAAGATTACTAAAATCCTCCGATCCTATATCTCTCAAAATAATTAGGGATCTGGTGTTTACGATTGAATGGGATAAGACCGTGAATGTGTATAGTTTGGATGAGAAAATACTTAGTTTGAACCCTGGAGAGGAGTTTGGAGGGCCGATGACTGTGAGTCCTGACGGAGGGTTTGTGTATGCAGTTGTGAACAGAAACAAGATTCTTATCATTGATGTGAAGGGCGAGATGACATACATGACGAGTACTAACGAGGAGCGGATTCTAGCGATGTCTATATCTAATGAGCGCATGATAATGTCTGCTGGAGGCTATGGACGGAATGTTGTTCTTTACCGGATAAAACCCGAAAAGCCTTCATGCAGATGCCAGGATGTCATTGAACAAAAAGGAACCATCCTCTCGCTAGGATTTATTAGAAGCCATTTGCTAGTGGGGCAACCAGAAGGTGTTATGATCTGGGATCTAGAGGAAAAGAAAAGCATGAGGATACAAATTAACGAGTCCAATGTGATTGGAATATCTACATCTAAGAACTTCTTCACCACAGTTGATAATAATGGAATTCTACGAATATGGAGGTATAGTCCTGACGAATAGAACAATGACCCTTGGCCAACACCTAGCTTCAAAACAGGCATCCCCTAGAGACTTTATTATTAAAATGTTTTTTGGTCCTCTTATCATTATCCACTTACGTAAGAAAAGTATGTGGGTGATATCCCCTTGTTCTAGATTCTAGAGCTTACTAATGTATTCTTTTATGTCAGAGATCCATGCATCTCTTTCTTTTTCACAGGTGGCATACAATTCTATTCCTTCTCCAGACTTCTCAAGGCAGAAGGCAACCTGGCCTACAGGCAAAACATTGCATCCACTAAGAAGGAGGATCTTAAAGACCCGACTTTTTTCATAGCATATGAGTGCCTTTCCAACAAACTTAAAAAGGTATGCCTTCCATCCTTCATTATCCATCAAGAGATATGAAGATCTAAATACCTGAACACTTGAAATATCTGAGAGAATGAATGATTGCAGCTGTTTATCGGTGATTCCTGAGTTCAATGTGACTTGGATCATCCTATCTCTTGCCCTTCTTTCCTGGGGAGACATTGCATTCGATAATGTTGTGCATCGAATGCCAGGAATCAGTGCAGCAATATCCCCTATGGATTTGCATATCATCCAGTTTACATCAGACTCAACCATGATGTAGTACTTGGTTGTTTCTGCAGAGCCTTCATACCCCAGCACAGTGTTTGATATTCTGATACTTGGATGGATTGTTAGCTTTCTCCCAGGAGCATAAAGGTTTGAAACCGGCGAAGTATTGGAGGGATCATTCCATAACTGTGATGGCTCACTATCACCATCTCCCATATTTGGCATCCCATTTCTTGGTTCGGATGTCTTTACATACATCACATCAATAGGAGCAAGGGCCGGGGATCTGCTTGTACTGTTGTGTATAAAGGAGCTGGATGCCTGGGATGAAACTTTAAGAGATGAACTAGAGGTCCTGGAATTTGACAATGGATTGCTAAATACAGATCTGGATGGAGAAGATTTCTCCTCCACTTGTTCCTTCTTCTTGATATATAGGCATGATGGATCCACGCTTCTTTCCTTTCCAATACCGCCAGGATTCGAAGAAGGCCCTCTATTGAAAATAGAGCTACTTGCCATGGACTTCACGTACCCCTTAGAACTTGCTCCACTTCCTTTCTTCATCGTATAGGAGGTGAAGTCTATGGACGGCTTTTTGTAAAGATCCATTCCAACCACCGATCCTCTAGACATTTCTTTGTGAACCATACTCCTATTTATACCACCAGAAGGATTTACCTTCCAAGATATCATGCCCCCAATAAATCCATCCTTTGCCTTAGGACTATTTGCATCTCCAGCATCCCTTTGGCACCTCTGTCCATTATTTATTGATTCGTTCCCATCAGGAAAATCCCTACGCTTGCCGAAATAGCTTACAGGCGACTCTAGCCTGATGTTTCTGTTGAATACAAATCCATTTCCAATACAAGACCTCGCTTTGAACTCCTCATTGAGCTTTCTCAGCTTTTCATTCATCGACCCCATTGAAAGCCCCCTCGGGTCCCTAAACTTTCCCTCTTCCTCATCTGTGATGGGAGACAAGTATGAATACAAAGTGTCCTTTCCCATGTTTAGGGCTCAAAATAAACATCAATATTCAAAAGCCTTTAATAAAACCTGGACCTTTGTGTAGGTATAAAGAGTAAAACAAATTCTTTAATATTCTTTTGCTGATAGTAATCTACATATATCCTCAACAGGATCCGTAAAGATCTTTCTCTTGTACACTTCACGGCACAAGTCTTCAAAAATCTCTCTTGTGTCTTCGTCAACAGCCATGCTCAGCACAGAGGTTCTAAGATAATCGACAGCCTTCTTCTCATCAATCCCAAGGAGATGGAGATATTTGTGCTTCCTGACAAGAAACTTTGATAGATGGCGGATCTCCTTGTTTGTTTTCTTTTCGAGCCTAAATACCCACATGTCGTTCACACGCCGGTCCGTCCTCTCAGACACATTCCCTCCAAACAGATAAAACCATCCGTTCATCTGAATAAACTGATGTGCAGACCTTGAAAGTGGTTTAATATCCACCCCCGTCTCTGCTCGAGTTTTGGCAATCACCTTTGTCCATCTTTTTCTAGTAAGGGAGTAGGTATATACATCTATGCTCTCAAGCTTCCCTTCCTTTTCCTTTCCATGGCAAAAAAGAACAACAATCTCTGACAAATAAAGAAGACCCCGCTGGATAATCTTCCCGTCTCCATTTATAGGAAACGGCACACTTTGGTAAACGGTATCTGTATCAAGGCTGTAAAAGAGAATCTCTCTTATTGAATTCTTATTTCTCTGCCCCCCTATAATTGCAAGGCTGTTGTTATAAATGCTACCTTCGATATAGTCTGGAGGAATAAACACCATGCTGTGCCCTAATCTAGACTTCAAAGAAGGTGTGTTGGGTGGCTGTACCGTGTCAGACCTTACCATGGTCCATCTACTTATAACCAGGCCTGATGACGACGTCGAAAGCTCATGCCTTGAATTAGATTCATCTGTTATACTCTCATGCAAAACTCTCGATCCAAATGATGATTCCCTAACACAGATGGATCCAGAAAGTTGTTCTTTTCTTCTGACCGGATTGCTAGCATTCTTGTATCTTCCATCTAGCCCAAAAGCAGCCTTTTCCATCTCATTCATTTTTTGGTAATCTTCAAGGACATCTTCTTCATCTTCATAGCTTGGAGATGTATCATCAAGGGAAAACATATAGAGTCCAGAATATATGTCCTCCCTTTCAGTCGATCTCCCTCCAAAAACACATAACTTATCTCCGGTAGCAACCATTTGATGGTCATATATATTCCCCGGCCCTCCCTCATCATTCATATTTATAACTTTCCACTCCCCATCAAAAGCCCAGATATCTGATCTTCCTGAAAAAGCTTTACGAGAGGACAAAGGAATATACTTCCCCATCAGATAAAGCTTTGACTTGTTAGAGATCATCCTGTGGCAACTTCTTTTTCCGGGTGTTCTCCCATCCACTTTGATCTCAGTCCATTCCCCATCTTTGTATCTCCAAAAATCCTCAAGCTCCTCTACCCCGTTCCATCCTCCATAGACATACAAGCTTCCATCCATCTCAGCCATTTGATGCCCTCCTCTCTCACATGGCCATACTTCAGTCCTTGGTATCTCTGTCCACACAAGTGTGTATGGAGAATTGTCTATGAACCCTTGGAAAACACATGGATCCAACTTGTCTAAAACCGCCTCCACATCTTCGTATCTGTGACTTTCCAGCAACTTTCTTATGTGCTTTACAACTTCATCCTCGATTTTATCTGAGCTTCTTTTCTCAAGGATCTCATAAACATCTCTGAATCCACTATCTCTAAGAAATCTCAAGCAACTTCTCATTGATCTCCCGAACACAATCATTTCGTTATATCTAATAAACTTCTCAACATCCATAATCCCCCGGAGCTCAACAAACCACAATGAATAACTAAAGTTGACACCCCATGCGGCCAGAGGCTCGATCTTGACATACTGGGCAATGTAGTATGCCTCGTCTTTCACAAGGAGATTGAAGGTTTCCATTTCAGAATCATTTTTTAGCCCTCCACACAAGACCTCTTTGTACTCAACTCCATCCTCAGAAACACTTATTCTCATCTTCTTGACATTGGATACATGCATCTTGTTGTATTTTCCGAACGTAATGGTCACAACAAGACTTGGGGGGACTTTCAGGATGATGTATTGGAGATGATCATTGGTTGACGTGGACCACCTTGAGTTGGGATCCATGGGGTCGTTTCTTTTGATATTGTTTGGCACATACACGGAAGCATATGTGGAGTAGCTATGTATCTCGTAAGGAATCGCACAGTAGGATCTTCGGTCCTTCAACATTTCTCAGGGGCAACTTTGTCAACATTTTGATGTGTCTTGATTTTTGATTCATTCCAAGTAATAGAAAAGTGATTTGGAGTTTATGGACAAGATTGTAGAAGCACCAATGAAGTCATGGTGATATTTATATAAACCAGAGATTTTTTTATCCCATGAAATTGGAGTTAACTGTAGTAGAAGAGGGAAGCAGAGGAGGATCCATTGGGCTTGATAGGGAAAGAGCATCGAAGAGACTGTTATGGGCCAGCAATGATTCTGGAGGCCAGCGAAGCTCTGAATCGAGAAAGGGAAAGAATGGAAATGCGCTTCCCAAGAACTTGAACAAAGGAAGTGGGTCTTTTGAGGAGAAACAGAAGACAACACAAAAGATTCCTAAGAGGATGGAAGTCCCGGTGGTAGAGGATGAGGACAGCAAGGTCAAAACAAGTGAGAAAGTTAAAACATTAAATTCCTTCAAGGAACTCTGCTCCCAAGCTTTAGTAAATGCACTTGGGAAGGAATACACTGTCCCAACAATCATACAAAAGTATTGCATACCATCCATGGTTGAAGGGCGGAATCTCATTTGTAGGGCCCCGACAGGGATGGGGAAGACCATGTGTTTTTTGATTCCCATTATAGAAAGGTATAAACAAATGAAAAAGCCACAGGCGTGCATTATTTCCCCGACAAGAGAGCTTTGTGAGCAGATTCGAACCGAGACCTCGAAGCTTGTGTATGGAAGCAAGATCAGGGTTGTATCGATCTACGGTAAGAAGCAGGACCTTCCCAGCTATGCCGGTGTCGATATTATAGTTGCAACACCTGGAAGACTCATAGATCTATTGCACAAAGGAAGGGTGGATCTTTCCGAAATAAAAATGTTTGTCTTAGATGAAGCAGACAAGCTTCTAGACATGGGGTTTGAGGTGCCCATAAAGGAAATCCACAAGTATATTCCCAAGAATACACAAACATGTCTCTTCAGTGCCACGTATTCACCAAAGCTAACACGGATGATAAACTACTTTCTTCCGGAAGATAAAGTATCGGTTGAGATACCTTCTGAGACCCTTAGGAACATCAAGCAGGAGATTGTGGAGGTTCGGAACAAGAAAAAGGCGTTGTTAAGTATCCTCCAGAACTCGGACATCAATCTCAAGGGATCGTGGAGGATGGAGGTTCAGCCCGATAAAGTCCTTGTATTTGTTGAAAGAAAAAGTGAATGTGGAGAGGTCGAGAAGGTCTTGAAGAAAAGCGGTGTTTTATGTGTCACCCTGCATGGGGACAAGGAGCAATCTGACCGCAATGAGGCACTGAAGGGGTTTCGCAATGGGAGGTTTCCGGTGATGGTTGCAACTTCTGTCGCTGCCAGAGGTATAGACATCAAGGACATAAAGCTGGTGATAAACTACGACATTCCAAGGGATATAAAGGAGTATATTCATAGAATTGGACGTACTGGGCGTGAAGGAAAATCAGGGAAATCGATTTCATTTTATGATGGGGGAGTGAGTGCAGATTTCAAGAAAGCATTAATAGAAGTTCTAAGGGAGTCCAAAAATCCAGTCCCCTCCTTTCTGTCTGATGTTGCAGAGGATTTTGATGCTAAGCTTCAAAGGTTGAAGATAAGTGCAGACAAGGAGACGTCGGATGATGAGGAAGTAGGCCTGTGGGGGGATGTCTCCCTTGGGTAAGGGATAATAAATACTAATCTACACTTTATGTTTGTGATTTCTGAGCCTTGCATTTCGGTTATATGCTGTGGACAGAGAAATACAGGCCCAAGTCTGCTGACATGTTTGAAGGTCCGGATCACTTAAAGAACATCTTGAGAAAGTCCGATGGAAGAGGGCATCCAAATCTTCTGCTTTACGGGCCGCCAGGCACAGGAAAGACAACCTTTGCCCATCTTCTGGCGAATCGGAAGCTAGAGCTCAATGCGTCTGATGAAAGAGGCATATCTGTGATTAGAGAAAGAATCAAGGTGTATGCATCCACACTAGATAAAGACAAGACAATAATACTTGATGAATGTGAAAACCTCACCTCTGATGCACAGCATTGTTTAAGAAGAGTGATAGAAGACTCTGTGAACACTCGCTTTATATTTATTACAAACTATCCATCAAAGATTATTGGGCCACTTAGAAGCAGACTGGTCAGTGTAAAATTTTCGTTAATGGAGAATGGGATTCTTGAAGACATAGGCAAGAAGGAAGGATTGGGGTATGATAAGGAACTATACTGCAGGCTCTTCGGGCTTTGTGGAAACGATTTAAGAAAAGCGATCAATGTTTTGCAAGGCATTGCTCCTCTAAGTAGCTTTTGCATTGAAGAAGCTGTTGGGGCCATTCCTCAAAAAGTCATCGATGCATTTTGGAATGCAAACAGGCCTGAGGTTATGAACTATGCAAAAGAATTCTTGAGAGAGGGATATTCTGCATTGCAGCTGGTCCGCCAACTATCTGGATCCAATAAGGGGAGCGAGGTCCAGTCGGCCGAGTTCCATTTAGTGCTATCCTTTCTTGAAGAGAAGTCTGTCTCCGGGTGCTCCGATGAGTTAATTTTATACAATCTTCTTGGAAGAAAGGTGGAGATTTTTAACGCCGTATGAAACTGCTGGATTTAATGAATATTAAATCTACTTGCCTTCTTTCTTTTTGTTGTTAAGCATCTTCATTAGCCTTTCGTAGTATCCCCACTTTGCAAGATGCTCTTCATTGATATGTAGCTTACAATGGTCGATTCTTTTTTGTAGGTCCTCTCGGATATTTCTTTTGTCTTCATCATTGGATACACCCGAGATTTCCTGTTCATAATCCAAGATCTCCATTAGGAACTGCTTTCCGACATCGAACTTCTTTGTGCTACTCAAATACCTTGCTCTTGCTAGATCGTTTCTTAGCACATCATATGCTTTGTTTATTTCCTCTATTGATGTGCCTTCCCCAGGGGATGGCCTAGCCTTATCCGGATGGATTCTCTTGCTAATTTCGAAGTATCTTTCTTTTAGATCATGTTTATCTATGGAGAACGAAGGCTTCAGCCCGAAGATGTCGAAGTATCTTGTTGGACTTCCCATGGATGTGTGTTTCTGGGATAGAATAGGGATGAATATTCTTCTGGAAGTACCGCTGCCCTTGTAGATGGCAAAGCCCAAAGACGGAGGAGAAAAGAAGGCAAGCAGAAACTCTTCTAAGCACGGAGGCTCGAAGTCCAGGGGAGAGACTAAGAAGAAGATTGTTTTGAAGAGGAAGCCATGTCCCATTCAAGGAAAGGTATTTCCAGATGCCTCAAAGATGGAGAAAGATCTTTTGGTGCATGGAACTATTAAAGACAAGATTGATGTACTTACACTGCTAACGGAAAGGAATCCTTCTGCAGAAAACTACAAGGGCCTCCTTGCATTCTGTGAGAACCAAAGAAACGATGTTCATTACTATGCACTCAAGAACATCAAGGACCTTCTTATATCAAAGAGGGAGGTTGGAAATCCCTATATCAAGCAAAGGATCGTAAAGTCGTTTGGAGTGAACCTTCGGAACCAATACATAAAGAAGAAGGTTATAAGGTTGGTGGAAAAGCTGCTAGAAAAGGGAGTCTTATTTGTGGATCTGATCCATCTGTTTATCAACAAACTGGGAGACAAAAAAGACACGACCAGCAATGTGATTGATAAGCTGCATCTCCTCTTTCCTGGAAATGAAGAAACCATTCTTGATGGAGTTGAGGACTTCTACTTCAAAAACGACTTATTTAGATCCAGACATGTTGTACTGAAGTTCCTGTCCAAGCTGGACTGTGAAAACAAAAGAAAGGCTTTTGAGGTATTTAACAACATTCTCAGGGATTTCAACGAGAATATTCCTGAAGAGCACAGGAATATCTTACTGGAGGACTTGATTATTGGGCTGGGAAAAAACATGACGGATGAGAAGGTATGCAGGATGGATATCATAAGGAAAGCTGTGCATACCGAGAAGATGATTTTCTACGGGAGTAAGGTGCTGTCTAACTGCAAGGATTCCGAGATGATTCTGTTTTTCAAGAATGCAATTAGGTCATATAAGATGAGAAATTCAAAGCACTTGCCGGAATTCCTCAACATGGTCCACAAGGCTGTGTCTGCAGACGAGAAGATTGAATTCCATAAGTTCCTCCTGGACACATCACTTCTATACACCCCGGAGTATATAATATCAATACTGATCATATGTTCTGAGGCTAGGAAGGCCGGGATAAGCGGATTCGACAATATACATAGCCTCCGGATTCTTGCCTTACATCACAATGATGCAGTTCGAGGTCTTGCACTTCAACTTATTAGTGACGAAGCAATTCATCCATTTGATCCATTCGACAAAATGAGCCTTTTAAATGCCGAGATGATGTGTGGAAATCTATGATCCCGATGTTCTAGATGTGAATGGAAAGCATTTGGATTGACGGATGTTAAAGGTGATAAAGTGTTTTGGATATCCTTTATTTTTCAGCTGTCTGATTGGCCCGACAGTTTTACAAATAGACAGAGCCTTTGAGTTTTGATGATAGAAAAAAGTAACCAAAAGAAGGATGGAAAGGCCCGCTACTGCATCCATCGCAAACTTTTTGGTTGGATGAGAAGGATATATTACAGGTACTCTGTAGAGACAGGGATTTGCATTTTGGAATGGTGGGAAGCTATCCTTGTCAATATTTACTTCTTACTACTATTGTCTTCACTAGCCAAGCAGATAATAAGGATAGGAGTTTATTTAATAGGAGTATTACTGAAGCACTGGCCCTTCTCAAGTAAGCCCTAATGCCAATGAAATTAAAGCTTAATTGTTCCTATTTCCTTAAGCATTGAAAACACAAATTGCTGTAACACATAATTAGTGTTCATTTTCCCTAAGATCTCAACAGCCTTAGACCTTTCTCCTGCTTCTAGTAACATCGTGATGATGTTCTTCAGCTTAAGCTCTATAAAGTCTTCCATCTTTTTCATTTTACAGGCAGCTTTAGTGATCCGTTTTAAGGCTCGGATCATTCTTTCCTTGTCTTTTACTAAGTGTGATATAAGAAACTCGTTTTCGAGATGAGACAATGTTTCATCATATTCAAGAGTTAGATCTGTGTCTCCAGCCCAAATGCTGTTGGATACAGGAGTTTTCTGAAGCCAGACACCTGACCTCTTTTCAAGAAAATATTCCTCATCTGGAAACGAAGCTACAACAAAGTACTTCCTGTCGAGTCTTAGAGATAAAAGATCTCCGGTTCTTGGAATCATACCCTTGGCATCTATCTTGCGCTTGCCGATGGAAAGCACCGTGTAGAATCCATCCGCCTGGAGATATGCCAGCCTCTTTCCAAGAACATCCATAGTCACAACATCTCCAGCACAGATAAATGGCATAGAAAGGACCCCAGTCATAAGGTTGTATATCTGTATCTTCCCTGTGTATAAACATATGTGTTTTTTATTCACACACATCATCTCTATACTCCCATATATCTTATAAAACTCCTTAGGGCCTCTCTTAACAGAGACATAAGTCCGGTCCTTACTCAGCTCGACATTAAAGTCGCCAAAAGATTTAGACATTTGGCTGTTTCTTGGTAACTTTTCTATCTTCCTGTTGCAGTAGTTGAATATTGCAAGGTACGAATGCTCAGTGGTAATCTCAGCACCTTCTGCTTTTGTCTCTTCTGAAGTTGGGTCAGACGATATCAATACAGGCTTTACTATCTTCTTAGCATTCTGGACAGGCTCGTCCTGATCGTTACTTTCTTCCGGGCTTTCTTTTGTCCTTTCAAATATGTCTCTGTTTTCCACAGAGAAGAAAATATCTCCAGAACTATCCTCTTCTTCCTCATAGGCTTTTCCAAAGTCCCCATCCTCTACATCTATCTGAACAACCTCTCCTCCATAAGAGCATACAAGTAATCTTGTTCCGCTTTCATTCCAGCACATGTCCAGCACAGGTAACTCAGTCAGGTTCTTAATCAAAAGGAATGGCTTTGCAGACAATGAGCACCATAGAGATAAACTTAGATCCTGGGATGACACAGCAGCAACATAGTATTTTCTATCTTTTTTGTATAGTACTGGGCTGAATGCCACAACCTCACATGGTGCTGCATGTCCAATAAGTGAGCATTCATTTCTCAGGTCTTTGTTGAAAACTTCAACAGTATTATAATTCCTGTTGAATGACAGCCCAGATGCAAAGAATTCTCCGTCAGGAGTCCAGCTCATCCTGGAGAAAAAAGACTCAAGAATCACTCCTTCAGAAGCATCCACCTTCTTAACAACCTTGAACTCCTCATACAAGACAATTCCATCATCCCCTTGGGTGCACATATATCTAAAGCTTTTGTCGACACAAATACCTTTTATCTGTCCTTCATGGGGCCTCATCTTCTTAGCAACGTCTAATGACTTCTGGTCATAGAGCACAACATATCCATCATATCCAACACTCACAAGAAATCTGTCAGTCCAAATCACATTACTGACGTCATTTTCATGCTCCGAGGTAGATCCAACAACATCTCCGTTCCTTTTATATACAAATACCATTCCATCATCTCCTCCAGAAGCAAATAAATCCCCATCAACACTAAATCTGACACACAGTACAGTTCCTTGGTGCTTCTTGATTGTCCTAATGCACTCATAATCTGGGTTCCACAGCTTTATCTCTCCACCAAGGGACGAAGTAACAATGTGTCCGTCGGACACGTCTATAGAAAAAATAGGCTTTGGCCTCTTTGTCCCGTGGTTGATCCCCGTCCTCAGAACCCTCATTCACATGGGGACTCCGGCCCGCCCTAAATACCACCTCAGAAAACCTAAACATGAAGAAACTCGAAAGTTTAATACTAAGGACTAAAAAGCATTCAGTCCCTCGAAGACCCTTTCTTACTTGACACAGAAAAGTCCCCTGGCGAAATGTACGACTTCATTCCCCCGTTCTTTATTAGCCAGTCATGCCCAACAAAATGAAGCTCAGTATCATTGCATATCGCATGATTTATGTGCTTAGGCATTACTTTCTTCTTTCCATCCGTGTTTGCGACATTCTTTGCTCCATCGGTGATCTCACTGATCAGGTACATCACACATGCAGAAACCGCAACAAGGGCATCCTTTGATATCCTCATTCTAGTCCTGTCTTTCATGATCTTTTTGATCTGGCTCAACTTTACAATGCTCTTGTGGTGTTCCTCATCCTTCCCCATAACTCGTGGATCGGCCTTTCCTCCTTTTGCTTGTACCATTCTCTAGGGCATGGTCTTTGTTTATATATTTTCCTTTTGGAGGGAAACTAAGGCTTTGGAGGGAAGACAGGCTGCAGAACCCTTCCCCAATCATTTAACTTTTCTCCTTTTATTCTCATCCTCTTTGGATAAATTTTCCTTTCCATAGAAGACCCTTAGAAATCCTTGGACATCCTTTCTCTTCAGGCTGTTGATCTCAATCCACATGTTACTTTCCTTTCCTTCGTATTCCTTGACAAACTCCATGAATTCTTTGACCTGCTGCTCTACCACTACCTTCTTGCCCTTTACGGGAATGACGTCAATCGCTATGAAGAACGCCGTACACCTCTTCACCTCCTCAGCCCCAGGCTTTATCTTTCCAATACTCTCTTCCAAGACCCTGAATGCTTTGGGGAAAGGAATAGCATACAGTATGTCATCGACTGCTTCGAACTTTGATGCCAGGATCCTAATCCTCGATTCTACATACCCTTCCCACTTTGTAAATCCCTCTTCCAAAGTCGACATTGCAAGGACCTCAACAAAGAGCTTGTATCGGCCAAAGAAATCAGACAGTTCGAATATCCTTCTGAAGTCGTTCTTCTCAAGGTTGGATAGAATCTCGTGGGCTCGCGAAAACTCCATGGTAATCACATGCTGAGTGCTGTTCGATACATTATGTGTTGCACACATAGAGGGATACGCAGGCGTTATCACTGGCATCCGATGGTATTTGTCTGAAGGATATACCTTGGGGTCCCAAACCTTCAGATTGTAATTTAGATCTACTACTGGACGTAGAATCACAGGTGTCGGCCACTTCCATGACGAAAACAACTCAAAGAACTTGCATACAATGGTAAAGGACGATGCATTCGGATACAGCTGGCAAACCCTCGCAACACACAATGAAAAGGCTACCCCTCCAAAATATCCGTATGGATTTCCATACACACATCTCCTTTTAGCCCAGTACTTGATGCATCTTAGGGCAGAATGGAAGGCCTTTACGTTTGGAACAAGATTTAGCATCTCATCTGTGACTCTAGATCCGTTTAATGACAAAATACACTTCTCGTCCATGCTCTTCAGAAGTGTATCATTGAGTAGGTTGATTCCATCCTTCACAACCGGTACGTTGAGCCTAGCAAAGACTAAATCAATTGGAATCCCTTGAAACTCGAATTTAATTATTGGTACAAATGCATCCTCTATTTTTGTAACACCTTTTATATTCGGGTCTCCTTTTAGTTCTTCATAAAAATAAGTGAAGAAGTCGTTTCTGGTCACATGCCTGGGTACAATACACAAGGCATCGATGTCGGTTCCTTTTCCATGCACCCCTAGCCTATAGCTCCCAAAAGTAAATATCTTCCCTCCATATGCCTTCTCTCCGTCTCCGTTTCCTTTGTTTTTTGCCATCCTTGCTACAAACTCCTTGACCATAAAGTTCAACTTTCCAAGAACTCTCTCCCTTGTTTGCCCTTCCTCGTCGTCTTCGAAAAACCCACGCTCTTGTAGGTACATATCCATCTCCTCAGATAGCTTGACATCCTCCTCTGTACTCTCCTTCATAGAAAGAGGCCCAGTCACCCCATGCTTGTAGTTCCTTTCAGACATTTCCATTTTGCTACCCCTCTTCTCATTTTCTTTTTATCTATTCTTCTCCTCGACGCACTAGCTCCTGGAACCAACTCATCCCATAACACCAAAAGACATAAAAAACTAAACATTTTAATATCCTCCTCTCAGCCTGAGCACCAAATGGAGAGTAGACTCCTTCTGGATGTTGTAGTCAGACAAGGTTCTTCCATCTTCTAGCTGTTTTCCTGCAAAAATAAGTCTCTGCTGATCTGGTGGTATACCCTCTTTGTCCTGTATCTTTGCCTTCACATTCTCAATACTGTCGCTTGCCTCGACTTCTAGTGTGATCGTCTTTCCTGTTAGGGTCTTCACGAATATCTGCATTTGTTTGGGGTATTCAAACAAAGCATTTTTATATTTTGATCCACCAATCACATCAAGCTTCTCTGACGCAATCACCCACACAAAACTCCAAAATACCTGAGTATCAGAAATACAAGAATTGCATCTACTTGGAGGCCCGAGAATTCCAAGCCTGTTAAAGAAACTTTCTATGTTTCCAGAACCATTGTGAAATATTACGCCTTCTCCCTAAACTGCCAGTAATATTCCGGCCATCCGGAGTAAGTTAAGAGAAAAAAATTTACCCTCAAATGGTGTTGGGAAAGGTAAAAAAGATTCCGCTCATAGCTCCAAGGCTTACAAAGGAACAGAAAATGGAGAAGGAGCTTTTGATAAAGAAGAAGATAAACAAGCTAGCCAATGCCATCCGAATCCCGCCTGCAATCAACCAGTTTAAGACCTTTTTGTCCGAGGATGATACTAAAAAGTTCATTAATCTATTTATGAACTACAGGCCCGAGAATAAGGAGGAGAAGAAAGCCAGGCTGAAATCAGAGGATCCGAAGAAGGGTCCTAAGCCTATTCTTGTCAAGTTTGGGCTGAAGCATGTGACAAATCTAATTGAAACCAAGAAGGCAAAACTTGTTCTCATCTCTGCATCTGTCGATCCCATTGAAGTTGTTATATTCCTCCCTACTCTGTGTAGAAAGATGGGAGTGTCATATGCAATTGTTGAAGATTCTACGATTCTTGGAAGGCTCGTCAACCTGAAGTCCACGTCATGTGTTTGCTTATGCGATGTGAGACCAGAGGATGAGGCGGCCTTCAAAGAAATACTAGGAATAGCAAATGCAACATTCCTCGATAGCTATGAAACCCATCTGAGTACTTGGGGAGGAGGACCCAAAAAGCAAACAACTGGGGAGCAATGAAATAAAGCAATTTCTTTATTCTTGAGAATTAAGGCTATCATACCATCACTCCTCTCGAGTAAATAGGACAGATAGACCCACAGCAGCTAGTATTGCAAACTTCACCCCGGGAATGGTATTGATCCAGAGGTTTATCCATCCAAAATAAGGAATGTATCCAACAACAATAGACTTGACCTCATTCCTAGTCAAATAATTCCTTCCTTTTGGATAGAGGGAAACATCATCGTCAAGGTTATTGTCTCCCTTCGTGAGATATCTTCCACCAAACTGCTTAATGCATCTGTGTACACATGGAATCTCCTTTCCAAACTTGAAAACAGTCATGTCTCCAACACTGAAATCCTTGTTAGCAAGCCATAGTATATCTCCCCTCTCAAATCCAGGGGACATGCTTTCACTCAGTACAACAACAATAGGACTATCATTGTTCAAGAGAATCGAAAACATCTTCCATATCATGTACGTCCCCATCACAGAATATGCCGCATTCACAAACTGGACAAGCTTCTGCCGAATACTCATCCTTTTCAGCATCCGGATATCCTTTTCAGAAATAATATACTCAAGCATTCAGGGTCTCAAGGTAACATGTTTCTTCTCCCTAGTAGAGGCACACCAAAATAAACAAAGACATAGAAATGAAAGAATAATTTATTATTCTAACTTCCCTCCTCACATCCCATAGATCTTGAAGTTCCCCTCATATCCATATCTCTTTATCATATCCATCGTCACTTTATCAACCTCGACACAGTCAACATCAAGCATGGACTCCTTTGGAATCACATTCTCCTTTCTCTCTCTTTCTTCCTCATGGCTCTTGATGTAAACCCTGTTGTATGTCCCCTTCAGAATCTTCTTATAAAGTGACGTAAGATATCCTGCAATCTCATTCTTCAGCTTCTTTGATTCAACAACCGCAACATCTTGCACAACAAGCAGATTGTGATCAAAGGTGTTGTCAAGCCTCTGGAAATACTTCTCTGCTATCGTCCGAGCCGCTCTCTTGACTATCTTATTCTTCACACTACCCTAAAAATTAAAGTCTCCACCTACCATTTTGGGGTGAAAAATTTTCTTGCACAAATCATACTTCCTATGGGCTACTCATTGCTTGTACTCAGGTCTCAGCTCATATGTGTTTTTAAGATCCTTCTTATTCAGCACACAGATGTCAGAGACAATCTCTTGGATAAATGCAACAGGTTGCCCACAGAAATCAGCCAGGTCCTTTACAGTCCACGATGGATACTTCTCAAACGCCTTGAAGACCATATCTATCACCTCATTCTTTCCAAGTCTCTCCCTCTTCTTATCCATCAGCATCTTCTTTCTCTTTCGAGCAAGATACTCAAGCTCCCTAAGGCTTCCAAACTTCTCGCCTCTCTTACCTTCTTTAAGATAATCAATGACCTGTACATCTCCTTTCTTTGCACTGCTCTTAAATCCTGCATCCTTCTTGTACTTCAGATACTCCTCATTAATCTCAGGTGTTATGTAGCACTCATTGTTGATCATCCCTTCAACATCTGCATTGTTTTCATGTGCCTTAACAACATACATGTTGTTGTCTCTAGCCTTTATCTTTACATCAAACGAAGATGGGAACCCGCCTTCACAAAACTCCTTCGATAGCTTCAAATTCAACACTGCCGGCTCGGTAGGTGTTGCTTTTGTTATGTCAAGCTCCCCAACCACAGTCTCCTCATTCCGGCTCAATATCCTTTCTGCCAAAAATAGAGGAACCTTTGCAAGCCAGATCTTTGTATTCTTATTATTTATATTCAATTCCATCGAGGGCCTGAGCCCTAATACCATAACTTAATTTTATAGAAGACTATGAATGAAATTTAAATCAACATCATGCACTTTGTTAGATCACATTTATTAACATCATTGTATGCTACAACAGGTGAAAGAAGCGCAGTTATTTACTGTCCCAGCAACGCTACTAAGGCAATCAACGCAATCACTGCAATCAACACTCGTCGTCGTA
Source organism: Encephalitozoon romaleae SJ-2008 (assembly GCF_000280035.1). NCBI lineage: Eukaryota > Fungi > Microsporidia > Unikaryonidae > Encephalitozoon > Encephalitozoon romaleae. Next base: position 80,400 of record NC_024897.1, read on the forward strand.
TTACTAGTGTAATGGGCTTCTAAGCTATCACCCTCATTACGTACAGTAAATTCAGTGTTTTTAGATATTGTAAATCCTGCATCAACCACAGTATCACCACCGTCCTCTTCATTATTACCCTGAGAGCTAGGTTGAGTATTTATTACTTCAGGATTTTCGCCACCCTTATTAGATGACCAGACTGATGTTTGGAAGAGTAGTATCATCACGATTAGTACTTTAATACCCTTCATATTTATTTTGAGAATGTCATCTTAAATAATAATATAAAATTTTATCCCTGATGAAGATTTTGGTCACAAGAACAGTAAAGGTTCCAGAAAACTGCACTGTAAGCCAAGAAGGAAAGGTCTTTACGTTTGAGGGGCCGAAGGGAAGCATAGTAGAGGATTGCACTCGCCATCCTCTAACATTTGATATTTATGAAGGAAACATTCGGATTAGGCTTTGGAATGGAAAGAGGAAGGCAGCAGCTCTTGCAATAACTGTAGAATCCTTACTGAGGAATGCTATCAAGGCTGTCACCGTTGGGTTTGCATATACACTGAAGGCTGCATACAACCATTTCTCCATTAATATGGAGGTGAAGGATGGAGGGAAGATTCTCCTTGTGAAGAACTTTCTTGGAGAGAAGAGTGTCAAGATATTCAAAATGCGTGGCGTTGCAAGGGTTAGACTTGATGAGAGAAAAGACACAATAGTTATTGAAGGGCCATCCCTTCCTGATGTCTCTCAAAGTGCAGGGACAATTTCTAATGAATGCAAGGCAAAGAATCGTGATAGTAGGGTATTTCTTGATGGGATATTTGTCATTGAGAGAGGCATTATGGCTTGAGTAAAAGGTCAATTTATTTATCTTTGCTTTTTTCGATAACCTTTTCTTTAGAAGTCTGAGCTTTTCTTAATTAACCTGAGGTTCTTTCTTCTTAGTCTTAGCAACATGTTTTTCACTGGATATTTCCTCCTCAAGTAAATTAGCATGCCTTTCGATGTACTTCAGATCACTTTCCTTCGTCATTTCCTGCCCAGTGAGAATTCTATCTTTGATAAAGAAGTCTTCTCTTCTCTTTCTTATTTCAAGTATCTTTGGAATAGTAGAGAGTGTCTTTTCCACCACACCACGGTCATATATTCGAGGCTCGTTCAGGCGGCGCTCAAATGTCAGGACTGTGTCATTGCAGAGCTCCTTGTTAGCCATCTTCCTTGCTATCTTTGTCCATTTCACTCTTCTTGGATTCACACGCCTTTCAAAGAACTTCCTGCACTTAGACCTACAGAATCTAAAGACCTTTGCATCGTTTCTGACATAGACAGTCCCGTGTCCTTGATATATGTTTGACGAGCAGAACCAACACTTCTCAATCCTCATCTTACCCTTGGACTCATCTAGAATTTCTATTCAGCTAAAACTAAATATTTTAATTAAACACCTATGGATGGCTCTAGCCGAGTCTTTGTCTTTAGCTTGGCAATAATCGTAAACAACTCATCCCTGTCCATTACAATGTACTCCCCAATCCTTTCTTTCACATGGCTGAGCTCAGAAAAAATGAAAGAATCGTTGGTTGCCAGAACAAGCTTGTTCTCAAGACATCCTTGGAGAATGATCATTTGGCTGTAAGAATTGTTATGTCTCCTTCTTATATATATCTCAAAATAATGCTCATATAGATGGAGTAGAACTCCTACAGCCATATCTTTCAGGACTCCCGAGACATTAATTCTGAAGAGCAAAGTTTTTCCAAGCCTCCGAAGATTTGCAATGCAGTCCCTGAATATCCAAATGAGTTCATGATGGATCTTGATGCTTTTTTTTATCCCTGGAACCACCTTTCCTGACAAGCATAGAAAGGCATCTACTCTGGAGCCCTTTAGCAAGTTATAGCAAACCAAGAAGAAGCTCTCTGTGGACGATAATTCAACATCATATCCTATTTTCTTTACAAAGCACTTGCTTCTTCGGAAGTATGATTCTATTGCCATCTTTGTGTTGTATCCAAGGTTTGCATATAATTCACATGAGACTTCTTTGGAGATCCCCTTCCTTGCAAGATATTCATGGATTCTTTGGCACTCTGCCTTCTTGTCCTTTTTATAATGGATCTTCCTGTCAACAACGAATGGGATGTCGTTCTGGAGAGCAGAGAACAGAGAAGTAAAGTTCAAGAAAGAAATGCAGGGTCTTTCGATGTGGTATAGACCGTCTATGTCCGTCAAAACCCCTGCCTTCTGAATTTCAAGCACTATGTCTTCATGTAATTCCTTACACCCACCACATACATCGTCTGGGAATCTGGGTTCACTCATTAGGTCATCGATAGGCATGGTATTCTTTGTAAACATTTTATAGAAGCCAAAGCATGTAATTATAGGCCACAAGATATCATTGGTGATGTAGTTCATGGCCTTTGCTAGGGAATATGCTAATATACACGAATGGAGCCACTTAGACGGACAGGTGCAGGTAAACAAAGATCCCTGAATCGATGAGTTCTTTTGTCCACAAATCAAAAGGGCGTTCTTGCACTCTCCTGGGTCTAGGTCGATAAACAAATGGAGATCTGAATCTGAGTGAAACCTGGGTTTTTCTGGGTGGAAATCTACTTCGAATCTGATAAGTTCCTTGTGGAGGATTTCTGTGATTATTTTGGCTGCACAGAAGCTTGCAGGCATGTCCGGCATGAATATCCTCACTGATCTATATGATTTGAACTTATCAATGATGCCAGATGGATTTCCTATATCAAGCATCTCCCCCAGTCTTCAGATATTTTTTATTGGGATATTTGATGGATACTCCTCGGTAGTAGATATTTGATGGGGATACTACAAAAATCTCTTGGGTGGAGAGCCACGGTCTTATTAGGGATAGTTAACCCTTGGGTATGAGGTACTTCTGCCACGAGATTCTACTTCTTGAAGAGATAATAAAGGGGCTTTTGGACTCTGAGGAAATAGAAGAAACAACAGCCCGCAAGTATAAGTCCTTACTTGAAGTAAAAGATAAGATAAATAGCCGGATGATAGAAATGGAGGAGTACTATATGAAGAGGATAGAGTTCTACAGAGAATGTGATGGGGCCAAGGTGAAGGAATTGGAGAAGGATGTTAGGAGCCGTGATGAGAAATATCTTGGGCTTCTGGTCAAGGCAAAGGAGCTTAGAAACAAGATAGAAAGGCTTGAAGTAAGAAACAAGCTCTTTAGGCTGAAGTCTGAAAGTAGAGATGAATTATGAAAGTTTGATTATAATTTTCCTGCATTGGAATAAGGGGGAGTGGCGGAAGATGAAGAATGATCTCAGGAATGGAAGAAGACAGATTTGGATGGCGCAGAGCAATGGGGCTGTGTGTCTTTGAACTTCTGCTCTGTTTGAAGAGAGGCAAAGGATCTCTCCTTTTACCCTTTTGCACCCTGGTGATAAAATATAAAAAGAAGAAGGAAAGAAGGGGTGATGGCAGGAGAGAGGGCTGAGTATGATGGGATTGTCAGTGGGCAAGAGTTAATTTATCAGTTCCAAGAAGATAGCGACGATCTTGGGGAGAAGGAATATGAGGAGAACGAGGCAAACTCCCTTAAACTCCGGAACTTTGTTGAAGATGAGTTTTATCAATCCGATGGACAGATGCAATATAGAGGAGAAGAGGAGATGAGACTCCGATATGGACGGAAGAAGAAGGAGAAAAGGAAGAAAAAGAAGAACGATGAGAACAAAAGGCCTTCGAATAGGAAGATAGTGAATCTTCCTGCATCACCTCCTTATGTGAGGTTTGTAGATGGAGAAGAGAGGCTATGCTTTAAGTATGTGACAAAGGTGAGTGAATCTGCAAGGGATGCAATGCCTAAGGCGGATCTCGAGGACAATGAGTTTTGTGTAAGGTTTGACCTCGATAGTGTTGATATCAGCAAGCTGAATGAAAAGTTCAAGGCAGACAACTGTGTGTATCCAAGGGCAAATCTTCCATACGAAATGTACACTGGAAATAGATGGGGGTTTGAGACTGAATGTAACCGGCTTGCATGGCAGTTTGTTTCATTGAATCCAGTGCTTCTATATGGAAAGAAGGGGCTTATCCAAAGGGCTGTTGACTCGTATAGAACGATCAACAAGCAGAGCAGGAACAAGAGGGTTGTGAAGGAGGACAGATTTCCTAGCGACATTGAAAAGAGGAGGCATGTCTCAGGAGCACCCTCAACAATCACGATACAGTGGACTAATAGGGGGATTCTGAAGAAATGCAAGATTCAAGTCAACATTGAGAATATAAATTATGAGAAGATTGATGATGAATTCAAGTCGAGGTTTTCGGTGTTTATGGACGACTTTGACGACACATCCTTTGGGAAGAGCAAATGGGAAAGCCACAATGCTGACAACGAGCTTGCAGTAAAGATAGCTTTCCTCAATGTTGAGAACACATCGTTTTGGAATGCCATCAAAGCACTTGACAAGACGACTGTCCTCAAGAAGGCTATTGAAGCATACAAGCAGAAGAGAGATGAATATGTAAGTTCTGAGGATGATACTGAGATTTCTGATGTTGTTGCAAGCACCCTAGGAGGCAGCCTAGGAAACTCGAAGAGTTGTAATATTGAGAATTTTTATTTTGATAATTGACAGGGTTTGTTTTGAATAAATGATATTATGGACATACATTCCAAGCTGTTATGAAACGATGTTTTAAAGTGTTTATACTTTTTTGTATAAAGGACATTGCTCTAATAAACAACATGATGCTGCTTCTATATCTGTTGGGCAGCTTTGCAGAGATAATGGAGCAGTGCAAGCCCATTGATGAAGGATATGCCCTTACCAAGTACTTTACCCAATGGTGCCCTTCATGCCAAAGCATAGCACCTGTTATTGAGGAGATCAGTAACAAGATAGATAGACATGGGGCAAACCTAAAGATTAGAAGTGCTGATTGCGACAAATGTTCTTGTCCAAACATCAAGAGTTACCCAACACTCGAGCTATCTAAGGATGGGGAGGTCTTGGGGAGACTGGAGGGAGGACATGGCTATGATGCAATAGTTGAATTTATTATGCGACATACCGGAATTGAAAAGAGTGTGTTTGATGGGCATAGTGCACAGAAGGAGGCAACGGTTAGGAAGCTGACTAAGAGCGACTTCCTAAGCGGATTTGACGGGCCTTATGTAGTTCTGTTTTACTCCAGAGAGGATGACAAGTACAGAGAGATATTTAAAGAGCTTGCGAAGATATATGATGGGAAGCTGAACATCGGAGAGATTGACAGTGCTGAATCTGCAGAGTTTGTTAACAGATACGACATTAGATCGTATCCTTCGATATCCGGGATCTTCAATGGACTGGTGGTACCTTTTATTGAGAAGGAGAGGGAGCCTAGTGTGCTTAGCTTAATTGAATTCTGCGACAAGCTCATTGAGCCATCATTCAGCAATCTAACTTTTGAAAAGTTCAATGATCTAGCATCCAATCTTGAACCCGGAGAGCCTATTTATGTTGTGTTCCACAAGAACGTTGCTTTAGCCAATGCATATTTCCAGAGGATGGCACATATGTACAAGTTTAGGGCTCGTATATATAGATCTGATGACCAAGCCTTGTTTGAAAAGGCATCTATATTCCCTAAGGCCCTGGGTACTGGATCCGATGCATCCACCAGTCCAAACCATGAGGATGTTGTGGTCCTTTCCGTGTACAAGAATGGGATCTTCTACAGATACACGGATACCTTTGGAGATGAAGTAAAGATAACAGACTGGATATTCCATACACACTACAAGTACTTGACAAAGGTCGACAATCGCAACTTCTACTCCATATTCCATGGACTTAAGCCGGTGATGATACTTCTAACAAGGGGAGAAGAGTTTGTAGGAAAGATGAATGAGTTTAGCACAGATAGACACTTAGGAGTTCCATACACAGACATGATATTTGCTACCATGGAGATTGATGAATATCCGCTGTTCATTCCAACACTACTCCCGAAGCTATCTACACCAGCATTGATCGTATTTGAGCCCTGGGCAAACCTATTCCGTCACAAGAAGGTTAAGCTTACAGAGGACAACTTTATTTCTGCAGCAATGGACACCTACGCCTTATATCAGAAAAACAGCCTTCCTCTCTATCCACCAAACTCCCGTAGTCTTCTTAAATACAGTGTGTTCGGTGTGTTGGCCCTTGGCATTGGGCTTTACTGTTCTTCCAAGACAAGTTTTGCAAAGAAGAACAAATAAATCTCTTTGACATATATTATTTTAAAGCAAAACAAACCAGAGAAGTTTGAATCTTGATGGAGCCAATTTTTACTATAGGCGGCTTAATTGTCTCGTACTGGAAAGACATTCTGAAGATAATTATTGAGACATTTGTTATTTACTTGGTGGTTAAGTTCAGGTACCGTTCAAGAAAGGATATCATTATCTTCCCACAAAGTGTAATTGACAAACTTGTGGAGGAATTTGATCCAGACGACTTGGTAAAAAATGTTCCCAGTGACGTGATGCTACCTAGCATCTACAGGGAGGGGATGATTGACTTGGCAAACTTCGATGTATTTGGGTTGTCAATGGAAAATAAAGAAGAGATTATAGAGGTCATAAGAAAGTATGGAGTTGGAACTTGTGGCCCTCGAGGATTCTACGGGACTCTAGACATCCATTTGGATCTTGAAGAGACCATTAGCAAGGAGCTTGGTGCCGAGGCATCCATTGTTTATCCCAACAGCTTCACCGCCGTAAACAGCATCATTGCATGCTTTTGTAAGCAGCAAGACATTGTGTTTTACCATGAGGATAGCAATGAAGCCATCCTCAGAGGAATTGGGCTTTCGAAGTCAAAGAACATTGAGTTTGGGAGTGTCTCCGATCTGAAGATAAAGCTCGAGTACTTCACAAAGCCAAGTGTCAGGAACTTTGTTATTGTTGAAGGGCTGTCGAGGAACACAGGAAGGATTGTGGATATAAGAATGATACTGAAACTCAGGGACAAATACAATTTCAGGATCATCCTGGATGAATCGTACTCCATCCCTCTTCTGAACAAAAGGGGTGTGTGCGGAATGAATGGCATAAGCCTTAGAGAGATCGACATTGTTATTGGATCTCTATCTGGAGGACTTTGCAGCACAGGAGCATTTTCAACAGGAACTTACTATACTGTTGACTACCAGAAGCTGTCTGGATCCTCTTATTGTTTTTCTGCATCCATGCCTGGAGGTATGGCCAAGGCCGGCATACTCAACATCAAAAGAGACTTTGAACATGAGGAGCTGAGAGATAAAGTGAAAGCCTTCCACACAAGCTTTAGATCTAAGACATATGAGATCATATCTCATCTCTTATCACCTATAATAATCGTAGTGAAGAAGAAAGAAATAAGGAGATCTATGTCCAAGGAAGCATTACTGAAGGAGGTCTTAGACATAAGAAGTGAACTCCTCGAGAACGGAATAATCATTGGATTCAATCACAATCCATGTCCTTCACTGAGGGCTTGCTTGAAGACTGACATCCTCGAGGAAGATATTGCAAGACTCGTCACTTTGTTGAATAAATGGTGAGCAAGTTTATTTTCTTTCACAGCATCAAGGGATTTGTGTCACTCTATGGTCTTCTTAATGGGAAACTTTACTAGGTCCACAATCTTCAGCACCTTTGATGCTTTAGGAGACATATCTGTGTCCAGCAGCATTTCCATTAACCTTGTGAAAACAATCATCTGCGAATGGTCATAGTGGTCCAGGATGTCATGTAAGCATAAGTCTATTGCATCTGAGACTTCTGCACTCTTGTTGCTGAATATCAAGGTCTTCAGCCTGGCTAGACTATTGTGCATCTACAGGCAGGGCTACACCTAGGTGCATTGAAGAAATATTTTCTGCATGAGGTCCTTGGAATGGAGATCTGCAGGAATGATGATTTTTTGATAATCTTAGAAAAAAACGAGTTGCTTGTAGTGGATATTCTGACACTGTCTGTATTCCACAGAAGGGAGTATGGGGCAGGGTCGGTCATAGGATGCTGTAGCGAATATGCCTTTGTTGGAAATGGATGTGCGGTTGTGGCATTATGCCTTCTTGATCTGAAGGAAAAGGTGGTGTGTGAAATGAAAGCACCTGTAACAGCTATCTTCCATTTAGACGGATTCGTGTATTGTGGAAGTGAGGATGGAACAATCCATGTTTACGGAATGGCAGAAGAGAATGATAAGAGAGAAGCAAAGAGTGTCGGGGAGTCTTTATGGTCTGAGATATCGAACGAGATGTTTCCAGAAGAGGATTTCCAGTGCAGGTTCGGGTTTATAAAAAGTATGAAGCATCCTGGGCCTGTGACCCAGATATGTAGCGATGGAACAGAAGTATTTGTGGCAGATCTTCGGAACAAAATAACGGTGTATCCTTCCAAGAGAACATATGATATCAGAAGTCCAAAGCTTAGGTACAAGAACTATATATTTGCAAGTGAAAGAAATATGCTATACTGTAGAACACGGAATGCGTTTGCCACATACCTGACCGTGGAGAAGCCAATAAATAGTTACACCTTTAGTATGAACGGAGGGATTCTATTTGCACAATGTAGAAATGATGTGTATGTCATTGAATTCAACACTAGGAAAATCATAAAGAAAATACATGTGCCAGGAAGGTTTGTATATGATGATGATAGAAACAGATTGGTATGGTTTGACGGAAAGAAGTTTTCTTCTATTGAGAATGTTCTTGAGAACGGGTATGGGGGGATGGAAGATGTGGTGTTTAGAGAAGACGAGCTTGCTGAGAAGAAAATAAGAGTTGAGGAAGTTGTGGATGAGGGGTTTTTAGAGAGGCACAAGGGAGACGAGGAACGGAAGAGAGCTCAAAAAAGAAGGTACTTCAAGGTTTCTGAGTCGTATGGGCCTAGTGAATGGAGTAACAATGAAGAAAGAAAAAGGATGATTGATTCCGATGAGTATTCAGAGGAGGTGGGAGATAAGAGCAAGATAAAGGAGAGTAGTCCAATGCCAAAAGAAGAGGCAGAAAACCTACTATATTACAACTCCGAAGGATACATGATTTGCATTAGGGGAGAAAGCTTTGACAGGGTGGAAGTTATCTATCATGATATCTCTCGAAGAAAGATTGAGGTGCCTAGAATCTGTGGATGTGTCTTAGGATCCTTTTGCAAAGACAATGTTGTAGTTGGGGATGGGAAGAAGATATACTACACCGGGAAGTTTTCTAGGTGGGAGAAAGAGATCGAAGCAAAGATGGTATCTGTTTCCGAGAAGATGGTGGTTGTTTTTTCTGGGATTCTACAAGTCTTTGGACTCGATGGAACTGAGGTGTTCAACTGTCTTGTTCCGGATGTCCATGCAATGTGCTGCCACCTTGGCATTATTGCGGTTTTTTGCCGGGAATTGATTCTGATTGATTTATTCAAGTCAACCGAAAGACTTTTTTTGCCTTCGCCTGTTGATTTTGCTTGTTTTGATGAAACCGGAAGGATTTTTTATAGGGTTGGTGGAAGAATGTACCAAGTTTACAATGGATTGCCTGTAAGAGTGTGTGAGGTCCAAACACGACCATTAGCTGTGGTTAGAGGCAGCGTTATTTCTCTAGGGGCCTCCAGGAAGTTATTTCCATCTCCTCATGTCGAATACACCAAGTTTGATGTATTTGACCCATTTGAGGTTAAGAATGAGGCGAAAGAAGAAGATGTGCCCAGCCATGAGAATCAAGAGAATAAGGTCATGGAAGTAAGCAAGAGCAAAAGATATAACCCTCTTGGAAAATAAATATGTTGATTTGTTGGGAGTGATAGAGGCGGGATGGTTCTATGTGGAGGCTTTTTGATAAGGCCTTGAGAGGTGGTATGGTCTAGTGGAATGACGCTTGCTTAGGGTGCAAGAGGTCTTGGGTTCGAATCCCAATACCGCCCTTTTCCTCTTCTTTTGCATTGGAACTAGAAAAAAACTAGAACAATAAAGTGGGTTATTATCATATTTCCAGAAAATACTCAATCCGTTTATTTCCGAACTTCCTTTGTCTTCTTGTTGAATTTGTCGGAATAGAATTTCAGCTCATCTCCTTGCAACACATGTCCTGTTGCTGCTCCAATTTGTCCTGGTCTTGAAGTGATAATTGCGTATAAGTAGCCTTTCTCGAAACTCTCATGCAACTCAGGATCAACGTTACTTGCTACTGCCTTAATGTCTTCCTTAAATCCCTCTGCAGATATCTTGACAACAGAGCTTTTCGTTAATGTATTGGTACGAACAAGGTCATTGGAACTGGGGTGGTACACAACTTGCAGAAGCTTTGCCGGCCGGATCTTTCCAGTGGTGATGAATCTGAAGTGCCCGACATCCAGTCTCAGCGCCTTGTGCTTCCTATTTCCACCCCTCACTCTAACAGGCATAACCCTCCTCTCCCCTATCTTCGTTGCACTTGGTTGGGACCCTGCCCTGTTGTTACGCTTCTTGCGGCTAATGACAGCCTTTGCACCAGTCTTCCTACGCTTATGGTCTCCTCGGTGGTTTATTCCTAAAGTTAATCTTCCTTTGAAGGCTCACTTACCCATTTCAGGGCAAATTTTTTTGGCTCTCTTTATTATCAGACATCCAGGTCTATTATATATTCAACTACTTGGAGTCTTGATCAGTCCCTTGACCAGTCTCTGGTGAAAATGCTTCCACAGTCTTCCTTCCAAATGCTACAATCCCATTTCCTGTACTCACAAAGGCTTCCTTGATAGAGCCTACATCAATCTTTAACATCTTGTCTCTACGTAGTCCTGTGATGAATGCTGCAAGAGATCCCAAGAAAACAGTTGTTATGAAAACCATTTTCAATGTCATCGGGAAAACACATCGACCACAGATATGTACTTTCCACCCAATCATATTATTCCACCTCTTGCATCATAAATGTTTGAAACACATTTATTGACTCTAGAAAGAAATCCTACCTTCATGCATGAACTTTGATGTATTTGGGAATCAGAGGATACATTAGATGCCATTGCCGGCTGATTGGAAGAGATCCACACATGATCCATTGCAGCTCATGTGGAAACTGGCTTCATACCGTTTGTTGTGGGTTTTTCAGTAATGAAGACAAGAGAATATCTAAAGAAACATTCTCCTGCTTTTATTGTTTGGGATCCATCACAAAAGCCGACAATGCAAATGCTCTCTTCCGAAGAGTTCTTTCTATAATTTATACCGAGGATCTTAGAAGCAAAGCATGGCTTTCCAGCAGGCTAGGGATTACAGAATGGCAATCTACAAAGCAGACAAGGAGGCTGGCAAATGAAGGCTTTGTCAAGGTGATAGGGAAGCACAGAGCCATATCTTATGTGGTCATAAAGACTCAGGAAACAAAGGATAAGGTTAAGAAGTACTTCGGTGTCTAAGCGAAAGTGGATTATAAAAATGTCGTAGAATAAAAATGGTTTATATCTCATCGAGTTCGACCTTATAGAGCTTGATAAACACGTGGGTCCCAAGCATCTTCGGGTCCAGGTTTCTTGCAAATCTAGCACGGACAGCCCCGGAATTTCCATGTATTCTAGTTACTACTCCATGGACAGGATATACTTTTCCCTTGTTACTCGTTTTGTAACAAATAACACCATTTCCTATGTACTTGCTTGCTTCATCTTTACTTGCCACATTGTTAATCTTCAGCAAGGCATACCTTGGATGGAGTCTTCTTTGCCCCCTTTTGAAAGAAACAAAGGTTGCTGGGATTGTTGTGCGGCTCAGCACCTCCTCACTCATTATTGCTTCCGGCATAACGAGGGATCAAATTTTTTGTTTTCAAATGGTTGCTAGAGAGAAAGGGGGTTTGTAATCGAATACAGGTTGCATACAAGACCTTTGTCCTCAGGATTCTTTTCAGGGGCATACTTATTCTTCACTTCTTCAAGAGCTGTCCTAAATATCCTTGGACTCACTTCTTTTGGAAGATCTTTTCTGGAAAACTTGATCTTGGTGAAGTTATAAAAGAATGCGTGTTCGTACATCATTAGCATGGTGTCATCAATGTATTCCAATGTATCTATGTTTTTGGCCTTGTACTTAAGATACTCCCTTCTTATTCTTTCGTGGTCGCATATAAGATACTTTGTGGAAAGGTCCTTGATGTAGTCCTTTTTCATCCAACTCTGAATAAGCGGTTGCGGCTGTTGAATTTGATAATGCCTGGAAAAGCCCTTGTAATGGAAGAGCTATACAGAAAGTTTGCAGAGACCCTAAAGGAAAACACTGCACTGAGGCATCAGATAGTAGATCTTCAATCAGCCCTGGCTTCAAAGGAGCAGGAACTGTCCATGGCTAGGGAGTCCTCGGGAATAACTCATCACTTGAAGAAGATAGAATCCTTGGAGCAAGAAAACAAGAGATTGAGAGACGCAGCTGACAAAGATGGCCATAGGATCTACGAGGGAGAGAATATGAATCCAAACACCCCTGCGAGTAAAGAAAGGACTGAAAGTATTGCCCAGGCCAGTGAGGAAAAAGACCCCAACAACGAGCTTCGCCAATATCTTAGAACAATAAGAGAGTATGTCACTGGCCTTACCGGGTACAAAATGGAGTTCCGAGACGGAGAGATCATCTTCCATTCCCTCTATGCCTTTGATAGTGAGGATGTTTTCATCTTCCGGTATAAGTCTGGGAGCATGGAGCTTGTTAACAATGAATTTGCAGCCTCATGGGCTTCGGAAATCCAGAACTACCTGATTGCAGGGAAGTCGATTCCTGCATTCTTAGCTGCAGTCACTCTGGAACTCTTCAATAAAAAGACATTTGGATAGAACATTTCAACGTCTTTTAATTCAAATAAATCCTGCCGCTAAATCATTGAATACATTTGAGGAGATCTATTATCTTCTCGGGCTTTAAGTTAGAAAGCACATTGTTCTGCTGGCTTATCTTCGGAAGGTTCTCTACAAATTCGTCTAGAAGCCTTGAGTTATCTTTAATCTTCAGATCAAGGAAGTTAAACGAACTAAGAAAGCAGTGGTACTTTCCTAATATTCCTTCCATCTGTATGCTTTGGTCTTTCACCGGAAGGGAGGGAAGAATTGTGTTGTCTCTGATTGAGCCCATCTTTTGGTCAACAAGCTCCCTGAACAACTCCATGCTTCCAACCATGAACTCGTATTCTATCATCGAATCCCACATCCTACTTGTCTTCTCGAGTCTCTTGAACAGGGCTCTTGCATTCTCCTCATCCCCTATCTTGAGTAGAAATAGGAAAAACTCTTCTTTCAGCAAAGTAGAGGTGGGATGCTTCAGAAGTCCAGAGGAAAAGATGTTGTAAGGTGTTGCCCGGCTCCCTGTTGCATAGTACTCAACAAACGCACAGTATATGAATACATGAGGGCCTATTCCTTCACCTCCAAGCTCGATAAACAATTTCCTGAAAGACTCAAGGCCCCTTTTCTTTAGGACATAGTTCAAATGGTTGATTCTTATCAGGTCTCCTTCTCTGCTAAGAGTCTTCTCGGTGCCGTCTCCCTCTTTTGCACAGTACTTTCCTTTCAGATCTGCATAGACACTCTCTTCGTCCATCACAAACCCGTAATACAAAGATAGAAACATTCCATCATTCATCCCAATCCCTCTTTGTATCACTTTCTTTGCCCTTTCCTTTTGTCCAATTCCAATCAGGTATTCACTATAAAAAAAATAGGCTTCATCTGCATAGTAGAACGAGTCCAGAATGTAGCTGTGTATAAAGTGCATCCGAGACTCATGGGCCCTTGCCCCAAGCTTCGCCTCGTTCTCCATCTCTAGGTTTATTAGCTTTGCTGCATTTTTGATGCTCCAACTCCTTATAAGTGGCTGTATTTGCTGGTATCTTTGAAACGAGCTCTGGAATATAGGAAGAGTGTCACTAACTATCTTTTTCCCTGTAATCTTGTTGAGCTCAAGCTCAAAGTTTTCAAAGTCCTTCCACAGCTCGCTTAGCGAATTCATGGGTGTCTGCAACGCCCTCATGTATCCATTCCTTATCTTCTCAATCCTTGTCTGCTCATCCTCAATCTTTCCTAACTCCTCAATATACTCCTTGTACAGTACATAAGAGTCCCAGTAATTCTCAAACTGTCCTAATGTAAACTCATACACCTCATAAAGCTTGAACTTCTTTTGACTGACTTTCTTAACATACTCAATGTATAACATCCAGAAATCCAGATTGTAGGACTTCTTCAAGCACTTTCCAAACAATACCTCCAGGTTTCGATAATCCTTCGACATGTACAAGTCTCTTGCATGCTCCATAACAGCAGATGGGCTCTCCAGCTCGATCCCTGCATTCTCTTCTACATCCATCCTGGGGTCAAAATTCCTCTTCAATAATACCTCATCCTAGAAACTCCCGTTAACGAAAACATTTATTTCTTGTCCAAGAACTCCATTGCTTTCATCCCGGAGATCGCGCCAGAAGCAGCTGCCGTCACCGCCTGACGATACCTCTTGTCACAAACATCTCCGGCAGCAAAGAGCCCAGGAATACTCGTGCAGGCCTCGTCCTTAACAACCACGTATCCATTAGGATCCAGGTCCACATTTATATTCTTCAAGAACGAAGTGTTTGGGTCATGCCCTATTCCAAAGAACACCCCGTTCATCGGAATGATCTTTACTTCCCCAGTCTCAACATTACGGATGCTGATCTCCTCAACCTTCTTGGTCCCCGAGGCACGCTCAAGGACATAGGGTGTCATTATCTCAATGTTTTCTGCTGCCTTGGCCTTTTTAACCATATCATTTCTTGCGCGGAATGTATTTCTCCTGTGGATGATGTAAACTTTCTTAGCAATCCCTGACAGATAGAGTGCTTCTTCCATAGCTGCATCTCCTCCCCCAATTACGCAGGTTATCTTGTTCATATAGATAAACCCGTCGCACACAGCACAAGAACTTACACCTTTTTGCCAAAACTCATCATCCCCAGTTCCAGGAACAAAGAGCCGTCTTGCCGAGGCTCCCGTCGCAACAATCACAGCCTCGGCCCTGTATTCCCCCTTCTCACTGACAACCACAAATACCCCGTCCCTCTTCCTTATGTCAGAGATCGTCTCTTTGGCCACCCGAAGCCCCTGTGAAACTGCATGATCCTTCATCAGGCTAGTAAGCACGGGCCCTTCTATTCCATCAGGAAATCCAGGATAGTTGTCCACCGCTGTTGTTGTTGTAAGCTGCCCTCCAGGACCATTGTTTCCTATGTATCCCCCTTCAAATAGTAGTGGACTTCTGCTCATCGTGTACAGTGCCGCATTGTATGCTGCTGGCCCACTTCCTATAATCACAACCTTTTCCATTTGGGGCATCTTGTCATTTCAAAACAATACCATTCCAGGCACCCCACTCTCCAATAATTATTCTCAATTATTATCATTCCACTTTCTTTAGCTCTTGGTCAGTTTCTTTGATCACCTTGGAGGACCTTTCGTTAATCATAGATATATCGTTCACAATGCTCTTATGTCTGACTGCCTCTTTGTTCTGTTTATCTGCCTCTGCTCGTATCTGCCTCACAGTGTTTAACACCCCCACCATCTCTCTATCGGTCTTGTTCTGCCCCTTGATGTATTCTTCCCCTTCCTCAAACTCCACATGCTCAGGAACATACTCTCTTTCTCCCTCTTCCTCCTGCTTCTTACTCACAATGTCATCAATATTTCCCCTGTCTCCCCGGAACCATCTCTTTATCGCACGTACACACGGGAGCTCGCAGCTGAACACTCTCCCCTCCCTCTCAATGTCCTCTGTAATATCTGATCCTCTCCTGGCATTCGTGTTTATCCCAATCGCCGCCTTCCTTGCATTCTCCAGAGTCTCCCCTTGCCTCATAAGCTCCTCAGTCGTTGCTTTTTGTTTGAGGGCAGTCTCATCAAGTTGCATCCTTACTCCCTTGGCTCTTTCATAATTCTGATCCTCAACCCTCTCGGCCTCCTCAATTACGTCCTGTGAAACTCCCCTCTTCTTCTTACTCTTCATGGCCCTGTCTAGAGAATAGACATCGCCTCCCATCGGATTGTTTATTTCCACATCTTAAAAACCTCAGCCCAGGAAACATCTTGCTAGATCAAACCTAGAAAACAAACATTTAATCTCATATCATTTTCTTCTTCTGGAAAAACTTCTTGAGAGAGTACAGCTCATACGAATTCACTCCGAAGTATATAACAAGAGTTACTACAGAAAATACAGTCACAAAAGAAAACATCCTTCGATGCTCATAATCAATGCTCCCCATCCTATGTGCAAGGTACTCAGATTCACTGTTGAGCTCATGCAAAAGATTGTCCAGCTTCGTCATGGCTGCCATCGCTGGTTCCACACTAACCTTCTTTGCAACATCCTTCTTGAACGTGTCAAACTGTGTACTGAAATCAACCTCTATCTCTCCAAATGTATGTGGCTGGCTATCATCAATCACAATCGGTGTCAGCACCATAGACAGCACCTTCGGCTCACTTATGTTGAACGAAAAATGTGTCTCCGTATCTACAGGAAGGTTCTCGTTTGATAGATAAACACTTCCCGTGTCAGATGCTAGAACAGCCTTGAAGCTAGAGTTCTTGCAGTTGATGGGCTTGAGGTACCCCTTGCAGATCTTATTCTCAATCACGTCAAACTCGATCTCGATGTTTCTATTCCGGCGTGCAGAAAAAATCTCCCCAACTATCATTCCAAGATATAGGACAAAAATCATGGGTTGTTTAGGCGCAGGGTATTTCTAATACATTCCTTATTTGGAATGAACTATATCGTGGGGCCTAGAACATTTAATCTAATTCTTTTCACCTAGGTCATCGCTGAACTTCATCACAACAGGATCCATAGCACACCCAGCATCTCTTACTATTATACAGTACTCCCCACTATCCTCCGAGGCCTCAAACCAGATGTCTTCCTTCGATACATGATTATAGACCCCCTTTAGGATTCCACAGATCATCTCTAAACATTTCTTTTCCTTTCTTGTGTACTGAAGCATCGGAAACTTTTTCAAGGCAATAATCCCTTGGTTGTATGTGGGGCGGAATGAGAAGTAGTGCGGAAAAAAGGTCTCAGACACGTCTTTTGATATTTCAGCTAGGCTCATAGGTTTCCCCGGGCTTGCTGTAAAGAAGAAGTCATCGGCCAGCCTTTCTCCAATCCTGACTCCGATCCTAAACATCTTCTCTCTGTCTTTTCCTACCCCATCCTTGACAACCTTGTTAATGAATGATGTATATACCAATGCAAAGACATCGTAACTCATTTGCTGTTCATTTCTTTTAGACATTCAGGGCTATTCTGTAAACCCTCAATACAGATGCAAAGCGTCGATCATAGAGCTGCGAAGAACCCCAAAGCAGAAGGAATGAAATCCGTAGAGTTTCTCGATCACTTGGCAGATGTCCAGATGCATTGCACTGCCCCGTGTCTTCCTCTGTTGTACGAAACAGCCGTAAAGGGAATGATGAGCTATGCAGTGAAAGCCCCGACAGTAGCCAAAGGAGGAGGAAGAGTTGAACTATCTGAAGGGTCTAACGAAATGAACATGGTAGCACTTCTGACACACTTCATAGACCTGATGTACGGTGAGGGATTTGTTGCCATAGAGGTCTCTGTAGCACTGAAGAATGGGCTCCTTGTTTGTGACTACTCGACGGCCGACGGATCCAAATGTCAGAGTCTCTGTGAAATCAAGGCAATTACTCTTTGTGACTTAAGAATATTTGAGAAGGATGGTGTATTTCACTCATACTGCATTTTTGATATTTAACTTTTTGTTAGGGTTTGAAGGATATATAAAGTCGAATTCTTTATTGCTGGCAAATAAACCAACGATCATTTCTTTTCTGGTTGCCCTGTCTCTGTGACTTCTATGAAGTTGTAGTTCAGAAGGTCTGTGGGAGGCTTTGCTCCCTTTTCCTCTTTTTCAGACCCCAGGATTCTCTTGGATACAGATTGGAACCTGGCTTTCAACGACTCCAGATCCTTTGAAATCTTGTCCAAAGCCTTTAATCCTTCTTTTATCTCTTTTACTTCAGCCTGAGTGAGGGCTATCTCCTTTTTCGGTTCCAGCGGTTTAAGGAGGAACGACGCAGATATAGGGGTTTCAAAAGTAAGGTCTGGCTGGATTTCAGGTTTTGGAGTGTCTTCAGAAGCTGTTTTTAAAGGCTTGTGGCTTGTAGACGCCGTATTCTTCTTCTCAACTTCATCAGAGATGCTTTCTAGTTTCTGCCCCATCTTTGGATTCAAGATCATACTTTTCTTTTCAGAATCTTCCTCCAAAACTATCACTGTCTTTTTTCTTTGGGCAGGATGACTTGGGCCTTGAGTATGGGGCATTCCATGGTTCCTGTCCTTACTGGGCAGGAGCCTTTTGTGCTCGTCCTTCACAGCAACCTCCAGAAACTTCTTGAAGATGCTGTCTGTGGACTTTGCAGAAGAATCTTCTGACTTACAGAAGGCTCTGAAACCAAGGATCATCGAGACCACCAAAAGCCTCATTATTTACAACTTGGTTCTTGAATTTGTACCTCAATCAAAAACCTGTTTCAAAGGATGATTGGCATGATATACAGAATGGAGATAGGGCCCACGATAATGGATTTTGTTACACCAACCAAGCAGAAGGAGCTGAGGACCGCATTTCAAAAACTGGGAACTACAGTAGTAGTAGTCTACGGGCCTCCAGGATCATCAAAGACTCACAGCATAAGGAGGACCGCAGATGCTCTAAGCCTAACTATAGAATACATTGAGGATGTTGGAGTATACAGAGGTATGCTCCCAGTCCCGAATACAATATGTCTTACCGATCTGGATGATTATGAGTATTTGTCTAAGCACAGGAGTAGACTGGTGAAAATGAAAAACTTGGTGATTGAAACCCGTACATTGCTTTCCATTGGCAAGATCCTCCCGGATGCTGTTATTGTAAAGTTTGGGAAAGTTTCTAACAGAAAGATCCTGAAGTTCTATAACTTAAGTGAGGAGGAAGCCTTGGTGGTTGACGGAAATCTACATGCTGTTGAGTTTTGCAAATATTCTGTAAGGAATGAAGCAATATCGATATTCCACTTACTTGGTAGGCTGTTCCATTCAAAGGAAACTAGTGTGTCTAAAGCCTGTGAGATGGCCAATATGTATGGTAGGGATAGGTTCTTTGGATATGTAATGGAGAACTGCTCTTTCTTCATGTCTATAAGTGATATTCAAAGGCTTATTGAAGGGCTTAGTGTTGATGATCTAGGAGGAGCACAATTGGAACGCTTAGTGTGGATTATTATGGATTCAAAGAAGAGTAGCCCAAAGGGTTTTTTTAGCTTCAGGTCATTCCGAGGGGTCAGCAATGAGCATGTGTGTAATAGTATTTGCATGAACAGGTGATATGAGCTGTCCTTGGATGACTGGGTAGTAAAGATAACTCTGTAAACAATTTATCCCCGATGATGAGTTTTGACAAGATGAAGTCAAAGTCCTATGAGAAGAAGATGGAAGAATGGCTTACCATGGTTAGTATGAAGGTGGTAGACTTGAATAGACTAGTCCTTGACTATCTAGTGCATGAGGGACTAGGGGATGTGGCAACCGAATTTGCAAAGGATGTTGGGATACCCTTCACTGTGTCTTCGTTTCTAAACCATAGAACCAGGATAAGAAATGCAATTGAGGAAGGAAACATTGATATGGCAATATCGAGGATCAATGATCTGAACTCGGAGATAATAGATAGCAATATCGAGCTGTACTATTTTATCATGGAACAGAAAGCTTGTGAGCAGGCACAGGCAATAAGAAATGATAGCGAAAGCATAGGGGAGCAAAAGGTATTTGTTCTCCTTGAAGAGGTCCTTGAGTTTGTGCGCTCCGAGCTCTCATCGATTGTTGAGGAGAACCCATCACTGGGATTGCATTTCGAGGACTTCCTTGAATTTGTGGTGTTTAACTCGAGGAAGGAAGCAGTGGTTGAGAGGAGAAGAAGATTAGCAGGATATGTCAATAGATGCATATTGGAAAAGTATGAAGTGACAGAAAATGAACTAAAGAGAGTGCTCAGTGGAATAGTTGAGGGGGAAAAGCTGCTGACGGAGAAGTACAAATTCCCTACATTCAACGAGTCGTTTGTATGATGAAAGAAAAATAAAAATAAAACGTTATAATAAAAAGACTAGTCGGAACACAGCAAAGCCTTGCTCCAAAGGGAGCGACTATCATCAATGAGATGTAAGACATCTCGACTTCCATTGGGCTTGCTGCCATTACTCGTCATCCTAGTCTCGTGAGAATGCAATTGCTGCATGGTGGCGGTATTGATTAACTAAACAAATGATTCTGAATAGTATCCTCGACGCAAGGGTATGAGGAATCTTCGAATTTATCCTTTCCTGGTGGTGTTTTTCTACGTTCCATAGGGGTGTTGGAAACACTTCATCGGTGGGTGGTTAAAAATGAAAAGATTGACTAGAGGATGGGTGGGGAGTTAAAAAGCATATTACCTCTTGAGAAGCTGTACGACTTTTTGTCCAAGTCCATTGATGTGGAGATATGGGAAAAAGACATCAGGGTTAAGCACAAGGGAAGGATAGTTGGTTTTGATGAGTACATGAATCTTGTGATCGACAATGGGACAAAAAGGTATATATTGAAGGGAGACTGCATATGCGTGATCTTTGGAAGAGATGCGTGTTAGAATAAAATGTTAACTAGCCTTAAACAGACCAGATACTTGTTCTGCTTCTCGGGAACGAATAGTACAAAATATTGCACCACCAGTAAAGAGAAGAGGGGTAGTCACGAAAATATTTCATAAACCTTTCTAAAGGTCTTCAGAGTCAATATCTAGGTAAGCATCCTAGGTGGAGAAGAGATGGACATGCATAATAAAAAAGTTTTACTTCTGAGGGCTAATGTTTATTTTGCATCTTGTGTTTAGCTTGTGCACGTCTCTTGAGAAGGCTCTGTTAGAACAAGGAGATGTGGAGAATGCCATCCGTCTTTGTGGAACAAAAGAAGGGCCTCTGGACTATTTCTACAGTTACTTTGTTAAGAAGGTGTTTATGGGGAAGTCTGAAGAGGCTCTTCTTGATATAGCCGGATCCGATAACTACAAGGATGCTAGGAACATTGTTCTTGGGGTGATGTCCATGGAATCAGGGAATACAAACGAGAGAGCAAAGCTTGGAGCAGATCTACTCTGGAATGTGGCAGTAAAGGTTTCCAGGAAATATCTGAGAAACCCACATGCGTTTCTTGCCACAGATGCTTTTGAGAAGCTCGAAAAGAACTCTCTGACAAAAAGAGGGATAGGGAACATAGTCACGATGGTTTATTCTGGAGATGACATATCTGCAAGGCTTTTTCTGTCATTGCTGGACAACCGTAAGATATACATTGGAGACTATATTGATGTGATAGAGTTTCTTGGAAGAAATGGATATGGAAGAGCGCTTGGCTATCTTGGAGAGATATACTACCATGGGATTGGGGTGAAGAGATCTCTGGACCAAGCCATGTACTTCTTTTCAAAGGGCAAGGAAATGCAGGACACTGTGGGGGCATGTGGTGTCGGGAAGATACTAATGTCTAGCGAATACAAAGACTACAAGAATGCAAAGTCGGCATTGTCATTAGCAAACAGACTTGGACAGTCCGGGGAGGCAGAATATCTGATGTACCTGCTTATGAGTCGAAGGCCGGAGTATGTACATAGGGCCGGGCCCCACATGGATTCTGCTCTTATGTATGGATATCTTCCGGCAATATGCAGAGATGGGGTCAACTACTATACGAATGGGCAGTACATCAACGCCTGCATCAGGTTCCACCCGATTATGGACTACTCCGATATTGTGTATGACTTGAGAAAGAGGGCAGAGGCAAGCTTCATATCTCGCAAGTACAGGCAGTGTGTGATGGCATTGCTTATGTGTGTGGAGCTTGGATCTGTTTCTTCCATAAGAAATGCAATATACGTTTTGAAGAGACATTATGTTTTCAAGAGGCAAGAGCATCTGCTCTTTGAACTATATATGAAGCTTCTTAGAAAGGGGGACCAAGATGTCATCAATAGGATAGGTGATGCTTACTTCTACGGATCAGGGGTTGAAAAGTCGTATAGAGATGCATTTGCATTCTACATATCTGCGTCTCTTGCAAGAGATCCCGAGGGGTGTTACAACGTCAGCTACATGTATGAGCATGGATATGGGGTAAAGAAGAGCCTTCTGCTTGCCTACAAGTATATCCTAAAGATCCGTTCTACAGATGATATGTATCTCCTTCTCCTGTACACACACATTAGACTTTTCTTCAAGCTTATTGCTCGTCTTTTGCTTAACAGGTACTCAATCTCGATATGCATAGGAGGCCTGGTGGTGAGAAGGATATATATTACCAAGAGAGCCGCACCAAATGAACAGGAAACCAAGAAAGATTAACAAGCTAGTTTCCAAGGGACAATAAAGTGTTTAGATATTTGCTTTTTAGTTAGAAATGACGATATATCGGCTATCCATACTGCCTAGGCTTCAGGCAGTGATGGATTCTCCCCATGCACTTTAGGACTGAGTTTGAGAAGTTATAACTGGGAAGTAGGAATGGATTATGCTCCAACACACTCAAACAAAAGAAGTACTTACCTATTTGTTTTTAAAGAGATTGTCTTTCTGTTAGTTCAAGTCGAGCACCAGGACATCTAATACCAATAAACATCAAATTGAAAGTCTTCATTAGGTTCTACAGACTCAATGCTCTTGACTTCTCTTCTGCAGCATCTTTCCTGTTGAAAGTTAAGCTTCTTCTTTATCCTGATGTCAGTTGGGAAGTCAACACCTTTATAAAGGGCAGATACGGGAGGAAGCTCATCATTTGAGGAATAGACTTGGATGTATCCCACTATATGGAAATTCTTATCTCCACATGTTGCAGAATAGGTTCTCTTTATCATGGGATTCCCGCTCAGAAGTTGCTTGTACATCAGAAAGACACCTTGGACTCTCGATGGAGTCCATGACATACCATCCGTCCATCTTCTGATTCCGCTTTCTTCTTCGCAATATATAAATATACTTCCGTGGCGGATCTGTTTTCTTTCTTTGGATGTAAGTCTGCGCTGAATTCTTGGGATGAGGCCTCTTCTGGCCAAGTCTATCAAGACAAGGCAGTCTGATTCGTTCTCTACGCTTCCATAAAAAGACTCGATGCTTGCCATGGATCTTTTGGGCTATATCCAGATGATGGCGGTTGGCATAGTTGATTGAACTAACCTTATTCAAAAGAATGCAGATGACAAGCTTCCATAATTGATTCATAAAATTGCAAAAGAGAAATCTATGTGAACCCAAAGTCAAGGGCAAAAATGGAGTTGCCAGGAATCGAACCCGGGCCAACTGCGTGCAAAGCAGGTATCATCCCACTAGACCACAACCCCTGATATCGCTCGACATCCTCTTCCACATTACATCTTCTACGTCTCCTCTAAATCGCGAATTTTTCAAGCCCATAATAGAATGAGCAGGCCTCTCACAGCTGATGAAGCACATGTTCACAAGATCATTGGATCAAAGGTAGGATTGGAAGAGATCGAGGGGATAGAAGGTGTGTCCGTCATTACCGGGAATATAAGGTGTTCTGTGGAAAATTCTGTGGTTTACAAAATAAAAGGGACTGAATCTCTCCTTATATTTGGAAAACAAGAGAACCCGATAGACTTTGGTAAGCTTAAAAAGATATATGAAGATAATGTCAGATACACTGAGAGGGAAGGTCATGAGGCTTCTGGGCTATATAGCGAGGTCACTGATGATCAAGAAAAGAAAGAGCCATCTCAAGCCTCTTCTGAATCTACTGATAGGAAGTTGTCTGAGGAGGATACAAAACTGACAAGTTCACAAGTAAAAGCCTCGAGAGATGATATAATCAAGCACTTGTTGAATCCAATTATGATGTTGTTGATGCAATGATGAAACTAACTAAGTAAAGTAATCATCCTTTATTTTTGAAGTACTTTTCTGGCTCTGGGACATATACACTATAGAACCTCCCACACAAAGTGTTGTAATAGTTCTTCTTAATTGGATCTAAACTTATGATTTTCTCTATAATGCTGATTCTTTCTGTTTCTTCCTTAATGTAATCTAGAAGCATTAATAATGCACCACAACACTCAGGCTCAACTTCAAGGATTTCGTGTACAAATCCAAAGCCTTCATCTTCAAGGCTAAGGTATACAGTCTCTCCATTCATTATCACCCAGAAACTATCAAGAGCTCCCATAGTCTCTTCTATTACGATGATCCTAGTGTCAAGCTCGGAAGCTACTATTTTTCTAGTCTTGTCTGCTTCAAAAATAATCTGACCTTGAAAAGGCTTTGAAAACCTAATCTCTAGATGATCCTTGTATCTTCTAATGTATAGGCCATTCCTCATCCTCTTTCTTTCTCTCCACAGGTAGAAGTATTCCCAGGAGGTTGGATCTAGAGGATCGGTATATATAATGGAAAGAGGATCTTCTGAGTCTTGGTGATGGTGTAGATATGAGTAATTGAATAAATCCCTTCCTGTCTTGGTGTTGAGAATGGACATCCTATAATTCCAACAATGGAAGTTTCTTGGGTCTGAGTCAAGCAGAAGCTTTGTAAGAAAGTCTTCTCTGTCGAGGTATTTCTCCCTTTGCCTTTGAAAGTTTTTCATCATGAACTTCCTGTGGTGCCAAGGCTGATAAGACTTAGGATTGCTTCTCAGAGAATTTTCACAAACCTTGAGCTGGCTTCGAAAGTCCGAGGGATTTGCCAGGAGATACTCTTTAAGCTTGTTCCAGGAGAAGTAGTCGTCAGAAACCAGCTGGACGATTTCCTTATGCTTTTCTATTGACTCTTCTTTGGATCTTAGTTTCAGAAGTCTGTCAAATGCATCATTATCCTCGATGTATTCTCCCTCCTCGACATTGTGTATAATCATTCGGGGATTAGTTTCTTTTCTCCAGAGATTTATCCGTCTTAGAATGGTGTTGGCTTCGAATAAAGTACCCTTTGATAAGATGGACCGGATTGAGAGATTTCTGGGAAGAAGGCCCACGAAGAAGTGTCGCAAGGTCAAGTCTGGAGGAAAAGAGTTTTTAGTTACAAAGAAAGATGTGAAGCTCATAAGAAGCTACAGGAAGAATGTATGTATGGATCCAGATGTCGATTTGTATAGGCCATTGAATCTAAGCTTTAGTAGAAAGACAATGGATGAGGGGATAGAGACAAGAAGAAAGACTCCGGCGCCCCAGAGCAGAAGGTGGCCTAAAAGGAAAATAAGGAACGGCAGGAGGAAGGTGATCGAGGAGAGAAACAAGAATGAGATTGTTGACATATGGGAAGAAGAAGGCCTTGAGGAGCTAAATGATTATGAGCAGGACATGTTTGTGAAAGCAGGAGAGGCGTATGCAGGCCCAGTTGAGCATCTGGAGTATAGGAGAGAGGATCTAGAAGGAGATCTAAGAAGGATATATCTAAGGCTTTATGAGCCAAGGGAAGGGAAGAGCTACAAGCTGAGAGATCTGATTAAGGATTTGCCCAGAGCAGAAACTCTAAAGCCGTTCCCGGAGGAGATTGGTCTGTCCTTTAGGTTTGAAAAGCTTGGAGCGGTTGGGATCAGTCAGGATTTCAAGAAGTTTGGGGTAGGAGAAGAAAACAAGCTGTGTGTTTATGAATTTAAGGGTTTTGTGAAGGTGAAACACGTTATTTTTGACTCTGAGATCCGTAAGATTATGTTTACAAAGGGGGAGACCATATGCATATTACTGGCGAACAATACCATATGCATTGTGAACGATACCTTTGCAGAAGGGTTTTCTGATGGGCAGAGATCCTTTCTTCGCAAGGAGTTTGTAATGTGGAGCAGGAAAGAAACTGAAGAAGGGGTGAAAAGCAGCAGTTGCATGTGCACTGTGATAAAGACAGATGGAAAGATAAATGATGTAGAAGCACATTGTGATGGAAGATATATAAGTGTGGTCTATGGAAAGAAGGTTATGGTTTATGACCTTAAGGAAAAAAAGGAATTGGAAGTCCTAAGGGTTCGGGGTACAGTGCCTCTTAAGGCAAGGTTTCACAGGTCTCTGGACACAATGGTTATTTCTACAGCAAGCTCGTTGATAGTTTATGACCTTGTATCTAGAAAGATAGCAAGAGAAGCAAAGGAATTTTCGTTTGTCCTTGACTTCTTTAGTATTTCAGACAACATAGTTGTATTAGTGAATAACCTGAAGAAAATAATTCTGTATGATTGGGCCAATAACGTTGTAAAAAGAACCATGCTTCAGGAGGATGTGGGAATGGAAGTGATCCAGCATAGAAGATTTAATCTTATGTGTGTTGCGTACCCTATGGAGATGATTGTTTTCTACAATGACGTGGGTAACGACCTGGTTGTCCCCGTCAAAAGGATTCCAGGAAGATATAGAAACATCCTGTTCCATCCCCACCTCCCTTGGGTATATGGGGCTAACGGAAATAAGGTGTGTGTGTTTACATGATGTGGATGGACGGGAAGGGCATCTCTGTCTAGATAAAGACTGGGGCTGAAGGCTTATAAGCAAATTTTTTTAACCCACGGGTTAGGCATGCAGATCTTTGTGAAGACGCTAACAGGAAAGACTATAACGTTGGAAGTTGGAGCAAGTGATACCATTGATAGTGTCAAGGCCAAGATTCAAGACAAGGAAGGGATTCCACCAGACCAGCAAAGGCTTATTTTTGCAGGAAAGCAGCTTGAAGATGGAAGGACTCTATCTGATTACAATATACAGAAGGAGTCCACACTCCATCTTGTGCTGAGGCTTCGTGGAGGAGGAGCAAAGAAGAAGAAGAAGGACTTTTCAACGCCTAAGAAGGTCAAGAAGCCTCATGTGAAAAGGGGCCTTTCGTGGCTGGACAACTTCACGATTACCGAGGACAAGGTTAAAGTCAACAATGTCTCGTGCGAGGCATGCGGGGTGGAAGTTTTCTGCAGGAAGATATCATCTGGGTTCAAGTGTGGAAAATGTTACACGGTTTATGGCAAGGACATTGCTAGCAATTAAAACTCCTCTTTAGTTCTATTCTATTATTTTGAATAGTCATGTGATTTATTGTATAGGTCTTGAAGAAGAATGGAAATCCTTTGAAAAGACGTACCCTAGCGAATGGTTCGAATTAAGATAAGCGGGGTTCCTATTGAGATGCCTTTTGAGCCGTATCCTGCACAGATAATCACGATGACAAAGCTTATATCTTGCTTGATGACAGGGACGAGCGGGTTAGTTGAAAGCCCAACAGGAACGGGGAAGAGCCTGTCGATACTATGTGCGGCGTTAGGATATAGCGAGCATCTGAAGAGAGGGATTAGAAGTGGATGTGGCAAGAGAAGAGAAGGAGGAGGGATGAAAGGAGAGGAAGTGAAGGAAGAAAAGCTGAAGATAATCATATGCTCACGGACTCACAAGCAACTTGACCAACTAATCGATCAGCTGAGGAAGACCCAGTATAAGCCCCGGATTTCCATATTAGCAAGCAGAAGCCAGTATTGTGTATCACCAAAGCTTCGGGAAGTTACAGACAAAAACACGGGGTGCAATGAGTTGGTGAAGAGTGGAAATTGTG
The DNA here is from genome assembly GCF_000280035.1 of Encephalitozoon romaleae SJ-2008. Classification (NCBI taxonomy): domain Eukaryota; kingdom Fungi; phylum Microsporidia; family Unikaryonidae; genus Encephalitozoon; species Encephalitozoon romaleae. The sequence continues at coordinate 108,016 of NC_024897.1, forward strand.
CCTATTTCACTGGAAAGGATAGGCTTGCAAAAAGGGTTGGGGATAGGGTGTTTGACATAGAGGAGCTGAAGGGAGAGGGAAGAAGATGTGGTGGATGTCCTTACTATGCCTCTAGGATTCTGAATGAGGATGCAGAGGTTATATTTGCACCATACAACTACCTCATTGACCCCAGGATAAGGGAGAATACAGGGATTGGCCTTGAAAACAGTGTGGTGATTATAGATGAGGCACACAATATAGAAGACGTGTGCAGGTCATCTGGATCGATTGAGCTTGGGTCGCGGGCAATAGAGATAATACAGAATGAGATTCTTGGAGCCGTGAAGAGGAGTGGGATACTAGGGGAGATTAAGCTGGACTTTATCAACCTGATGGATTTTTTCAGAAAGCTTCGGGAAGGAGCAGACAATACAGATGAGTTTGATAGAGACACGTTTGGGGGGAAGCTTCGAATAAGAAGGGGAAAGGATATAAAGGACGAGCTTGAAAGGATGGGAATAAGTAAGGAGTTTGTTCTGAAGATTAAGAATTCGATATATGCAATCCAGAAGAATGAAGAGGCAAAGGACTTGCTGAATGTAAGCACGCTCCATGTACTAGAGGGTCTGGACTCTGTTCTATCTGCAATTCACTTTAGCGGCTGTGATGCATATTCGTTTGTGTTCCACAAAGTGAACGATGAGAATGTGAGGAATTCAAGAGCATCCAAGTTTTCTTATAACTTCTGGCTTCTTGATGCTGGATACACATTTCGATCGTTTGTTGGAAAGGTTAGGTCTGTTGTGCTTCTGTCTGGAACATTGACACCGTTTTCCTCATTTTCATCTGAGCTAGGGCACGAGTTTGCTCATTCGATTGTTGCACCCCACCTGATTACACAAAAGCAAGTGTTTGTCTCCTGTGTAAGGAAGGGACATTTGTCAAAGGAGCTAACAGGGACATACGGGGTTTCGGACACACCGCAGTATCTAGACCAGCTCTGTAAGATCATAGTGGATGTGTCGAGCAAGATCAAAGGGCATGGAGGAACACTTGTGTTTGTCCCGAGTTATAGTTTCCTAGAGAACCTGCAGAAGAGAATGGGAGGGACAAATCCTGGGATACTAACTGAGCCGAAGAATGGAGCAGGAAATGAGTTTGAAAAGGTGATGAAAAGATATAAGAATAGAATAGCAATGAAGCAAAGTGCCGTATTTATGTGTGTATACAGAGGGAAAGCAAGCGAAGGAATAGACTTCAAGGATTCTTTTGCAAGGGCGGTTATTGCAGTTGGAATTCCTTATCCAAGTCTTCATGACCCACAGGTAGAGCTTAAGAAGGAGTTCAATGACAGATACAAGAGCTTCAACGGACGGCTTTGGTACGAGGCCCAGGCGTTCCGAGCAGTGAACCAGGCACTTGGAAGGGCGATCAGACATAAGGACGATTGGGGGATAGTGATGCTTCTTGATAATAGGTATTCTGAAAAGAGAGTTCAAAACCATTTATCTAAGTGGGTTGCAGAGAATATCAAGGTCTATGACTCATATGATGGATGTGTCTCTGATCTCTTGAGGTTTCTATCCTTAATTAAATAGAAAAGTTTTAAAACAAGCTCTGCCTGTGCCTTTGAATGCCATTGTTTTTCTAGATTTTTCCTGTAGTTTCTGGGAAAACGAAAATATTTAACCATGAGTTCCCTAGTAGTCAATGTCGTCTAAGCAAGAACCGTTGGTAGAAGGCAATATAAAAGATAAGCACCCTGAGACACATGAGTTTGAGGTTGATGTGAACCAAATGATGGATACTATGATCAAGAGTGTGTATTCGTCTAAGGAGCTGTTCCTTAGAGAGCTTGTGTCCAACTCCAGTGATGCCTGTGACAAGCTTAAGGCACTATACTTCCAGTTAAGGGAGAAGGGGTGTTCACTTGATCCAGTCACATCTCTGGGAATTGAGATTATCCCAAACAAGGGCAACAGGACACTAACGATCAAGGATAATGGAATTGGAATGACAAAGGCCGACCTGATGAACTTTATTGGGACTATTGCAAGCAGTGGGACTAAGAAGTTCAGGGAAGAGATGAAAGAAAAGGGGAACTCTACCGATGCCTCTAATCTGATTGGGCAGTTTGGTCTTGGGTTCTATTCCTCGTATCTTGTAGCTGAGAGAGTTGATGTGATAACTAAGCATCCTGAGGACGGGGCACTTATCTGGACATCGACTGGGAAGGACCAGTACACAATAGAAGAGTATGAGGGCGAGTCTTTTGCCCACGGAACATCGATAGTATTGTACATCAAGGAAGGAGAGGAGGAATTCCTTGACCCAAAGAGGATCAGCGAGATAGTGAAGAAGTATTCTCTATTTGTGTTCTATCCTATATATACGTATGTTGAGAAGGAAGTTGAAGAAGCAGAAGAGAAGAAGGAGGAAGAAAAGGCTGTGGAAGAGACGAATGAGCCAAAGGTTGAGGAGGTACAAGAGAAAAGGTTAAAGAAAGTCACTGAGAGGGAACAGATTAATGTTGAGAAGCCATTGTGGAAGAGAAACATAAAAGATGTTCCCGAGGAGGAATTGAAGAGCTTCTATAAGACCATTTCTGGAGACTGGGATGATTTCCTTGCAGTTGACTTCTGGCACATCGAAGGACTTCTGTCTATTGAGCTTCTTATGTTTATTCCAAAGAGAGCAAGGTTTGATATGTTCAACAGAAACAAGAAGAACAATAACATCAAGCTGTACTGCAAGAATGTGTTCGTAACAGATGACTTTGGAGATTGTATTCCCGAGTGGATGTCGTTTGTCAGCGGAGTAGTAGCTTCTGATGATATCCCTATGAATATCAGTAGAGAGATGATTCAAGGGACAAATGTCATGAAGCTTGTCAAGAAGACTCTTCCTCAGAAGATATTTGAGATGGTTGGAAAACTTGCAATGGATACTGAGAAGTACAAGACATTCTACAAGGAGTTTGGAAACTGCTTGAAGATGGCGATAGGAGATGCAAGCGAGGGGCAGCAAGATGGATATGCAAAGTGTCTCCGTTACTTCACTACAAAGAGTGGGGAGGACATGATATCTTTGGACACGTATGTGGAAAGAATGGCAGCAAACCAGAAGCAGATATATGTAGTAACTGGCCTAGGGAAGAATCAAGTCAAATCGAATCCAGCACTAGATGCATTCCAGAAGTATGAGGTTATATATATGTATGATGTAATGGACGAAGTGATGCTTAGAGGTTTTAAGAAGTACAAGGGGCATGCTATACAGAGGATAACAAGTGAAGGAGTTGAGCTTCCTGAGGATGAAGAAAACAACGAGGAGGTTGTGAAGTCATTTGAGGAGTTCTGCAAGAAGGTGAAGGATATCCTCTCCAATAAGGTGGAGAAGGTCACGGTGAATCCAAGGCTTGTGAGTGTTCCTGCTGTCATATCTACCACTAAATATTCTTTGTCTGGGACCATGGAGAACATAATGAAGTCACAGCCGGTCACCGAGGCAAATCCATTTGCAGCAATGACAGCGGTTAGTAAGAAGATATTCGAGCTAAATCCAAACCACAAGCTTGTCAAGAATCTTAAGGCATTCTTCGATAACAACGAGATCGAAAAGATGAGTAAGATTTTGGAATTGTTTTTCGAGACTGTTCTCATCCATAATGGGTTTATGCTATCTGAGCCCAAGGAGTTCTGTGCCAACGTCTTTGACTTCCTTTGTTCTGAAGAGGTGAAAAGTGAGGAGGTTGTTGAGGAGGTCCAGTGAGCCCTATTAAATAGTTCTTTTTAACTGTTATATGTTACATCTATAATTAATTCAAAAAAATTACCCAGAGATGGAGGCAAAGTTATGTGAAGATGCTTCGAAAGTCTTAGATGCAATAAGGCAGTCCATTACTTCTGAAAGAATGGAGATCACCCCGGAAAATATTGCTAGTGCGGCGATATGCACGTTTCTGGAGATGAGTAGGAGAAATGACCATTCGAAAGTGCAGGAACTTCTTCAGATAATTCTTGCACATAAGAATTACATTGCCGAGGAAGACAGCACAGAGTTGATCAGAAGAATCCTTTTCTCCTTCAAGGAGAAGAAGATCTATCTTCAAGGATTTCGTATAATCAAGCATTTTATGAAAAGTGAAAAATACTATATGCCTCACTTCAGAATTCTTGTTGAGGAGTGTTTTGGAAGGAAAGGATTTAAGACGAGGTCTGTAGAGCTGGCGAAGAGGTATTTGGGGATGGAAAAGTTCAAGAAGGAGCTTCTCGACCATATATCCAAACTCCAGACCATTAATCTGATAAGGCACATCAACTGCTTCTTCGATTCTATCATGGATAGGATTGATGTGGAGTCGAAGCTTGAGGAATTTGTGAGACCGACCATCTTCAGCGATATGGATTCTGATGAAGCTAGGGCACTGTACTCTGAATGCTGCGATCTGCTTTACAACTACACAGTGATGAGGATGAAGACCATTGAGTCTAATGAAAAATCCTTTGAATACATCATGAAGAAGCTTCTAATTCTTTTTGCAATTCCTCTTCCTAGAGGAGGAAAGCTCCTGAAGATATTCTCACTATTATCAGAAAAGGACTTAGTTACTTCTTTAAAAAATGGAGTTCATCTGATGAAGCTAGACAGCAATCTCAAGAAGGAGGTTGTGAAGGAGATATGCGAATCAAAACTGAAGAACGATCAAATATACGAGTTCATCAGGTCTGTTAGACACATTCTTATCCCAGAGTTTATAGATTTGATAAGGCACATGGCGAGAAGCTTTGTGGAGGGAGATGACAGGTATCGGTTTTCTCTTGGGGCCATTGCAGGGATCATAGGGCTGGAGGATTTGTTTCTGATATTGGAGGATATTCCTATAGAGATTAGGACATGGGCACCTATTATAAGATGCTCTTCAAATGAAGACATATCATTTTTTATAAAGCTGTACCGTGGCATAGAAGAAAAGAAGGAGGCGGAATCCATGGATAAGACCGTTCTTTTGAACTGTCTTCCTGCATTCTGTAACTATGGGACGGACCGTAACAATTCGATCAAGACGCTTCTTCAAGTAATGAAGGCCAATATGGGCGATGCGAATGTCTTTAACTCTATATGCACAGGAATAAGGAAACTAATACATTCACACGAGGGTAATATCAAAAACACCCTGATCCTTAGAAACCCCATTCCACGTAGCGAATCTCAGAGGATTCTTTGTGCAGTCCAGGAATCAGCGATTGCCCTGGATATTCTTTCCATGGCTATGACGAGAAGTTCGGATGAGCTAGACCAAACCTTATTCAAGCTACTTGAAACAAACGACTTTGGTGTTTCTCATAGGATATTCCAATACATCCTTCTCTATCCACAGATTGAATCGGTTGCAGTTGGGAATTGGAACCTGACAGGGCTTGCCGATGTCTTGAAAGTCGCAAGATACTTCGTTCCGGCTATGAGTTGTGACTTTGAATTTTATAGCAAGCTCATAGACCTTTCCCTTTCTGAGGACGGATGTGTCCAAAAAAGATCATACCAGCTGCTTTATCACATGAAGCAGCATCAAAAGATTGATCTATGCATTTGTGACACTCTTTTTTCTCACGAGATTGATGAAAAGACAAAGGATTGTTCCCAGAGATGGAGGATTTCTCTGGTCTATTCCATTTACATGATTGGATGCAAATGTTTCCCTAGCAGGAAGAAGGAATATCTCAACAAAATGCTTCCCATGCTTGTTGTAGGGCTGAAAACAGGAAATGCAAAGACTAAGAAAACTTGCTTGGAAAGCTTGGAAGAGCTTGTGTCTGGATTCAATGCTTCCGATTTTGACTTCTATTCCAGGCTTATGATAGCTGGGATGGAGTCTGAAAGTATGGATCTCAGATGTGGAATATTGGAAGCATCTACTTCGTTGATAGAGAACCATAAAGAAAAACTCTCTCAAGAATTCATCCTGTCCATATATGATGCATGCCTGTCCACAAGCAAGTTAGGAAGGGAAGTTGTTCCACATGTTCTTAAACTTCTGAACACCTTTGCTGGGATGCATGCAATGAACCTTCAAGGATGTGTGGATGTCCTGGAATTATATGCAGATAGGTTCAAAAGAAGACATGGCAAGGATATCAAATCCATTGTACTGAGGCTCATGAGTAGAGATGTAGAAATCCCTAAGAGTCTCAAGGCTCTCTTAAAAGAAAAGAAGAAAAGAAAACCTCTCCCATCTCTACAGATAACAAAGAAAAATGATGTGATGATTACACAAGAAAAGAAGAAACAGCACAGCATATTCGTAAGACATAGGAAGACATCAAGACAGAATAAAAAGCACAAGAAATAAAATCTCGGTATTTATACTCTTCTATAGGGACTCTATTTGATTTTTTATTTATCTCGTTCCAGGCCGCCGTTAGTCATGCATAGGACTTTATGAAGCTGAGCTCTTCATCAAAGCTATCGTCGTAGTCTACATTTTGGGACTCAATCCCAATACTTTCACAAAAATTAGAAAAAAGAATCCTAAGGTCAAGAGAATCCTCCGAGTCGATGCAGGCCCTAATTATAGGGATATATTGTCTTTGCATATCGACAGGCGTCTTTTGAAGAAGTATTATGATTATTTTGCACTTAAAGCTGTTATCAACCTCAAGTTGAAATACTTTATCAATAAGATGGCCCCAGGTATCTTTACTCTCAAGCAGCATAAGACTTGAATAAAGCCTAACGAGGGCAATACACTTGTGCCTTGAATGCTCATACATAATCTCGATGCTGGGGACCATCATTCTCATCACTTGTACTTGTATCTCAGCTTTATGAACAAGAGATGCCAGAAAGTCTGTATCTTCAAAGGCCCACGGGTGTAGGAGGATTGTCAGAAGAGTAGCCTTGCTTCTAACAAGACTGCTCCATACTGAGGAATTCTCACTGAATGTCTCCTTTCTAAAGAAGTGCCTGAAAAATCCCCTATAGTCTGCATTGAGCATTGTCTGAGAAGGTGAAAGAACCCTCGAAAGGCAGTTGTTTGCATGTATAAAATCCATCTTCGAAGCTTTGTAGTTTCTAATTCTTTCAATGAATTCACGGATTCTATGGCTAGTCGACTCATTCAAAAGGAAGTATCTTCCTATTCCATTGAGGCAGGCACAGTATGCCTCAATATTCTTAATCTTAAACAGATGATCAAGAAGCACAAACATCTCATCAGGAGAGACCTCTCTAAACTTACACATCTCAGATATGAGCAGGCAGTTGGACACTACGTCGTTGTGACCGATGTTCTTCGATTGATATATCTCTTTGAAAAGAGTTGCAGCAATCTTTCTTCCAACACCCCCCATACTTTTCAATATCCTAGCTATAGGTGTTATAAAATTAGGATTAAGTTTCAGTTGCATAATCGCAGAGATTATCTCCCTCTGGTTGCTTGCATTTTTTATGTACTTCGACAGCCCATCCAGCTTTTCTGTGTCCCCAGAGTGCATAATAATGTAGTCCCTTATCTCCTTCACATCCAGGCCTCCATCATAACATTCCTGTGAGGTAATGCGCCCAGTATAGTAAAGGAACTCCTCATCTTCCACATCAACCACCTTCCTGGGGCCGCCTTCCTTATCATGAACTTCTATTCCAAGAGATCGGGCCGCCGCTGTAAACCTTTCGTTTTCATCTTCAATGGTCAAAGATCCTATCTTCATGGCTTGACTTCTAACCTCTGCTTGGATTGCTTCATCCTTGTAGTTCTCTGTTATGTATGCAAGGAAAAGAGTCCTGGGCCTCACATCCATCTTGCTGCATAGATCCTTGATAAGGCCTTCTTTCCACCCTTCCTTTCCAGTGGCTCTTCTAGTTAGAACTTGCATGTCAAAGAAATAGGCCGGAAGCCAATATCTCTCTATATCTTGTATTCCGCATCTTATAACCTTCCCAAGCTCATTCATCAATTGCATCACAAAATCACCGCATGCCATAAGTGCAGATGTTACACGAACAACATTCTTTATGTCGTCCCCAGACTGCACCTTTGCCAGAAGTAATGAGGGTACTATTTCAGAGGTGAACTTGCTCATGTCCTCTGATGCCAGATCGTTCCTAATGGTGTCTACATCCTCAGACCCTATGTTCCTTATCTTCTTTATGATCGAAAGCTTTTTTTTAAGAGACGAGTTCCTCTTTTTTTCAACGCCAGCATTGCTTAAGACTTTGAGTTCATCTTGCCAATTCATGCAGGGGAGTATCCCTCCAAAGGATTTATTATGCTCAGGGCCTCTTGAAGCCCCTTGATATGAACCATGGCTACTTGAAGAATCTTTATCTTCAGCAACTTGAGACCGGGCAATATTCAGATGTGTTTAGAGAAAGCCTGCTGAGCATAGTGTCCATGAAAATAATAAACACAGTCATATCTCTTGCTGCTAAGGACAATGAAGAGGCCCCGTTTATGGAGCTTCTGGAATTATTTCTTCAACATCTGGAAAGCAATGCCGTATTTTACGAAAAGTTTAGAAAGTCAAACTTTCACCTTCTCTTGTTTGAAAGGCCGTTGAAGATGGAGAGCTACGCAAAAATGAAGGCCATTTATGACAAGGTTGGCGCAAGGAGAGTCGCACCAGGGTTTGAACAAACAGAGTTTCTCAGCAAAAACTTTTATAACTACTGTCTGTATAAGCATATATACAATGACTATCAGTTTGATCTTGAGTTGGATGTGAGAGGGTTGGGCCCTGTGGAAATGAACCTGTTCAAGGGCCTTCTCAAGATAATATGTATTGAAAATAGAGAGAACGAACATCTTGTTAATTATATAAGGACTCTTCCTATGGATACTGCCGTTTTTCTTGCAATAGTTATGCCGAACATCAAGATAGACGGGTCAAAGCTCTCCCCCGAAGACATGTTCCTTGTATATCCTTCTCAGGTAAGAGGATCCAGTCCAAAGCAATTTATAAAACCGTTTCTATGCAGCCTGAATTTCCATGAAGGATTTTGCAAGGTCTGTTGTAGGCGATTACTAGGATGTGAATTTGAAGAGATAGACTGTGAGGAATATCTGAGCAGTATAGCAGGTGACGTTGAAGAGATAAGCTTTGGAGTAAGCCACTGGGAGAAGATGAGGACACCCAGAATACTTACAATCGTTCTTAGATCTTTGTTCAAAGAGCCCAGAGGTCTTGAGTGCTACAAACGTCTGAAGTACTTTCCAATGGAGGAGAAAGGTGAAATGGAGGATGTGGTGATAAGGTTTCTGAGATACGCAGCCAGTACACTGAGTATTGAGAATGTTCAAGTGTCACTCAAGATGTTCCCATTTACAAGGCACACACCAAGAATATCCTTTTCTTATTTTGTTGTTTTGTTTGAAGGTCTTCAGAAGCATTCCGGAAATGTATTTTTAAAAAGTGTAGTGAAGAATGTAGTGATAAGGAACAAAAGCAAGTTTATGAAAATAAGAGCAATGATATTCGAGTATTGTCTGAAAAAAGGCCTTGAGTCTCTATCTTATACCTTGGAAAATACAAATAACAGAATAAGAGGAGACGAAAGATTGCTAAAGAAAGGCCTAAATGAAAAAGAGGACAATGAACTCGAGAGGGTGCTTGGCCCTCTATCAGAATTTTTTGATGAGGAGTGCCAATCATTTGTCAGGAACAGCATGTTTTACATATATCCCATAATGTACTCATTATCATTTCCTTGTAACGTATCAGACCCTGCGTTTACCCAGGCCAACAATCATTTTCTGATTATATCTCTTTTCCTTCAAGGAGAAGAAAGCAAAATAGACGATATAGGATATGGGAGGGATGATCTGTATGGAATGGGGGTGGATGTGATTGTACCACTTCTGTGCAATGGGTATTTCAAGTATGATGTTCTGAAGAGGTTTTTTGGAGATGTCCGGAAATACATAAGTGGCCATGTTCCAAGATTTCTATTTGTCTTGAAGAAAGTGTATGTTGAAAGGCCTTTTGAGTTTCAAGTATGTGTGTTCAAAGTTCTGAAGTGCATTATAGAGGCCATTTCTGGAAATGTAAAGATGCTGTTCAATTATCTGTTTCCATATATTGAGTTTTTCATGAAGAAGCATGAAGATTCATGTGGAACGGACTGTAAGATGATCTTTATTGAATACTATTCATCATTCTTCGAGAACGATTGTCTTATTCGGAACATGCCAAGGATATTTCCATACCTGGATGTTGAGAAGATAAGCAAGTGGAGCAATGTGAAGAACGAGGATGATTGCCTGGACATAGTTATAGGGCTTTTGGATACCAAAGGGCATTTTCCCCAGGAAACATCTATTTCCAAGGCAGTGGAGTTTCTCATAAGAACATTTGGAAGCATTGAGAAGGATGAGGAATTCAATGAGGAGAGCTTTGTGGAGAATATCCTTGTACGGTTTTTTAAGAGCCAGACATTCAGGATGAAGATTGGAAACGTTTACAAAGGATTAGTAGGAGCAGGAAGCGATGCAGCATTTATGATTGGATGTATATCTCAAGAGTTTTTAGAACAAGGAGGTTTTCCCTCTGCCTGTGATGGTTTTGTTGTTCAATGCACTCCAGAGGCAATTGCTAGAGTGATGATTGAGAAATACCTATCTGAGATAGATCCTGGAAAGCAAGATCTTTATTTCTTCATAATACAAGAGGGGCTAAAGTTTATTAAAGGGCCCTTAAGTGAAAGAATAGAAGAGATTGTCGAGCAGTTCAGGAGCACACAATACTCCTATGAACATATGCCTTCTCATTCAACGGAAAGGGTATATGAAAAAACGTATACCTTTAAGAAGTTTCTTCAAAGGGTTTACCGATATTCCCTTGGAGAGATTGAAAGGGCTAATATGAACGATTATTTTAATCTTCTTAAATATGGAGACCTACTTGACACTCAGTTTCTGGAGTTTCACTGTTTGTGCCTAGGTAGGCTGGTTTTGAATATAGGAGATAAGCGGATTCTGGACATATCCCAAGCCATAGCCTCTGATTTGCAGGGGGGTGTAGACAGAAGAATTGCAAGATTCATTTTAAAGCTACACAGGTTTACAGATGGAAAGTATATCTCTGATCAGGAGATTCTCAAGATATCGATTTTCCTCAAAGATCATTACAACTCCATCCAGGTTTTGGAAAAGATGATAAGAAAGGAAAGAAGAAGAGAGCTTTTTGATGCTCTGCAATATTGCTATTACTCCATCAAAGACTATGACAAAGTACTAGGGATAAACTCTGTGTTCGCTAGACCAACACTGATAAACCTGTTCTTCAAGTTCTGTATGGATAAGAACTTTGTAGCAGCAAGAAGATGCTTAGAAACTGAGATGGTGGCAGGGCATGACGGAACAAGAGAGGAGGTTGGAACAGATGGCGGAGATTCTGTGATACAAGACTTAGAGTTAAAAGCTTTGTTGTCTGAGATCATAGACGAATGCCAAGATGATGAAGTCATAAAGTTTATGGATGATTGCAAAAGAATAGAAAGGGATTTTTCTGAGTGGAAGAGCTTAGTAAGTAGAAACGAAATATTTCGGCACTTCATAAAGGATTGTGAACTTGTATCTAAGAGTGGAAATCTACTTAAGACCTTGGACTTGATAGCAGGGAGAAGAGAGCTGGCTGGAGATAATAGAATGCTTCTGGAATGCCATGAAAGTCTTGTGGCTGGGATAAAATCGATGATAAATTCAAGGGATGATATATCATGTGATGAAGTGCTTGAGTCTTTGGTTGGCTCGGCAAGGCAGGACATCACAGAGGGCCTCAGCCAGGGACTTCATAGCAAGGAATACTTTGATGATTTTGCATCCGTAGATATGGTTCTGAAGGAAAGACGTCCTGAAAGGATAGGGTACATGGATAGAATCAAGGCTGGAAAAGCAAGCAGATATAGTACTGTGGATGAGTTTGAAAGAGACCTAAAGCTTGCAATGATAAGAAGCTACAGAAAAGACAATGATGTGAGCAGATGCATGCAGGAGATTGGAGATATGCTTCTCAAAAGAGAATGGTGTGTACTATATGAGTTAGCAGAGATGAATGTTCTGCAAGGAAAGATAAGCGATGCGAAGTCGTCTCTTAAAAAGGTTTTGGAGTTGTTTCCAAGAACATCGTTGTTCCACAGAAAGGCTCTGATCCGGTATGCTGAGCTTGTAGATACAAAGACTGGATATGAGTCTGCATTATCCACTCTGAAAGATTCTGGAAAGCTGTTTCTTCTCGGAGCCAAGAAGTTTGAAAGCACAGAGCCTGTCAAAGCAATGGAGATGTATATTAATAGTATAGTGCATGATAATCAATATTCTGATGAAGCTGTTCCTAGAATATTTCACCTATTTTCTGAGATGACGCCATCGAAAGATATCAATGCAAGTGGGCTGCTGATAAAGAAGCTTCTGGAATCCTGTATATCATTGCTCCCTCCATATTACAATCAGATTCTCTCTAGATTAAGCCACCCGAATCAAGATGTGGCAGAAGTAGTGTCTAGAACTGTACTCGAGCTTATGGAGAACTATCCAAGTAAAACGTTCTGGAGGTCTCTGATAATGATGAACTCGCAAGTCCCAAGCACAAGAAGGCGCATGGAACGAATCATCTCAGAGCTTACACTTGACAACAAGGTAGTTCTATCTAACGTTAGGAAGATATCGGAAGAGCTGGTAAAAATATCAAGATCAAAGAAGAACGAGCTAACTATACGTGAAGACTTTCCAGGGTTTGTTAAGATGTTTCCAATTGATGCCGTGGTTCCAAACACGAATATATTGATTGGTGGGGTAAAAGATGGAGTGAAGGTTTTTAACTCTCTCCAACGCCCTAAAAGAATATGCTTTATAGGAAGTGATGGAAAAAGCTATTACTGGCTTTGTAAAAACCAGGATGATCTAAGAAAGGATAGCCGATTCATGGATTTGAATTTCATAATCAATAGCATACTCAAGAAGCAGAGCAGTGAGAATTATATCCGAACCTATACTGTGATACCATTCAGCCATGAGAGTGGGATTATAGAATGGATTGATGGGTTGAGCTCACTCAAAGTCATATGCGATTCCTATTACGCAAAAGATGGGATTTCGATATCTGAAACAGCGTGCAGGTTTGTGAGCAATAAGAAGATAGGAATGCGAGAATGGCACAAGGTCATCTTGAAATTTCATCCGAAGTTTCATTTGTGGTTTAGCGACAACTTTCCACATCCGTACGGTTGGCTAGTGGCCAGGAATAACTATACCAGAACATATGCAATAATGAACATTGTGGGATGGTTTATGGGACTAGGAGACAGGCATGCAGAGAATATTCTTTTTGATTCAAATACTGGGGATACCGTTCATGTTGATTTGAATTGTATCTTTGGAAAGGGAAAAGAGCTACAGGTGCCGGAAAGGGTTCCATACAGACTCACTCAAAACATAGTAGATGCATTTGGGGTACTTGGGCTAGAAGGCTCATACAATGCCACCCTTTGCGCAACTTTAGAACTATTTCTCAAAAACAGGAACATTCTGGTATCAAATCTCTTATCTTTTGTATACGACCCTTTGTTTGAGTGGAGAAGAAAATCCACAACTGCACCAAAGAAGATTATCGAGGACCTATATCGCAAAATAGACGACTTAGATGCCAGTAGCAAATGTGATCTGCTGAATGAGGAAGCAACAAAAGACGAAAATCTATCTACGATGTACATCGGATGGCTGCCATTTGTTTAAACCATAGGCATTTGAGAAAATACTAAGTTATATACTTTAGATTGGTGTGTCATAATAAACACATGCTTAAAATGCCTGCGAACTTATTTACTTTTCAAAAAGAGCTTGGAGATCGTCAAGAAACTCTTCGTGGACAAGCCTTCCATTAGAATCGAACAAATCAAACACAGATTTTGTATACTTGCTTGGGATGAGTTTGTTTTTGTTATAGACCAATATTACATATGTAGGGTCTGGTGCACTGATGTTTGTGGAAACAACTCTGTCCTCAAATACCATGGAAAAGCCTATATATCGGAAGTAGACCTCTCCAAGAATGTTGATTATGAAATAAAGCAGGGTTAACACAGCTATGATACGTCTGTGATATTCAAACTCCGATGTAACAGAAAGGTATGCAACTACTGAGGCGATTGCTGTTGAGATCAACCCTATCACTATTTTAATATCTGTGGAAGCCTTAGATTGTCTTGAATTCCTAACTTTTTCCATGAAGTCACGAATGACATCATCGAGGATTATCTTCAGCTCGCTCAGGTTGTATATGTCTCCCCTGAGTGGGTTTTTGTTGTACTTAGCTTTCAAGTTGTCCATGTAGGGTAAATATTTTGCAGAGGCCTTAACTGCAGTAAGAGACACCCCAAATGGATTCTGATCAGCAATCATCTGCATTTTCGTTCTACGATGCCAGCCAGGATGTTCAGCTGAATCTCACGCCGTCACAGTCACAGGGGGAACTTAGCTCTACATTCACACCTATAGTGGAGACAGAAAGAGTCAAGGTGATATGGGGCACTACTATAAATATTCAGGAGACGTCTGAACACTTCAAGGAGTTTATCAGGAAGAACAGAGACTATTACAGCATCCTTGAGCAAATGGATCTCACCCAAGAATTTGTATTTGATCTTAACTGCGAGGATCTCTATGATGAGCTTCGAAGTCAGCTTGCAATGTACCCACAGGAAGTACTCCCAATACTTCAAGGCTCTCTCCAAGAAATATACACAGAGAACTTTCCAAGCTTCAATGGATCTATCAGGATCAGACCTTTCGGGATAGGAAGGCCTCTTTCAATAAGGAATATAAATCCGAACGATATTGACAAGATTGTGCAGATAACAGGGATGGTTATCAGATCATCCTCTGTGATCCCAGAAATTGTGAGAGCTTTCTTTAAATGCTCGAAGTGCCAGCATGAATGTTTTGTGGAAAGCGTAAGGAATGTGATTGAAGAGCCAAACAAATGCGAGTGTGGAGGGAAGTATACCCATCAACTGGTCCATAATGCGAGTGAGTTTGAGGACAAGCAGATAGCAAGGGTTCAAGAGCTACCTGAGGGAATCCCCGACGGAACAACACCCATGGCAATGACAATAGTATGTAGAAATGAATTTGTCGATGGGCTTGTTCCGGGGGATAGAGTTAAAGTGATAG
Source organism: Encephalitozoon romaleae SJ-2008 (assembly GCF_000280035.1). Taxonomy (NCBI): domain Eukaryota; kingdom Fungi; phylum Microsporidia; family Unikaryonidae; genus Encephalitozoon; species Encephalitozoon romaleae. The sequence continues at coordinate 123,161 of NC_024897.1, forward strand.
GAGTTTTGAAGGCAACTCCAGTGAGGCTTAATCCTGTGATGAAGAAGATTAAGAGCACGTTTAGAACTTATCTCGATCTCCTTAGTTACCAGGTGATTAACAGAAGAATCGAAGAAAGTGATCCCATTGATAAGATTAATGATCTTAGGAAAAGACCTGAATTATATGAGATACTGGCAAATTCGATAGCGCCTTCTGTATGTGGGATGGAAGATACAAAGAAAGCCTTGCTTCTTCAGTTGTTTGGAGGGGTTAGGAAAGAACTTGAGAGTTCGAGGCTTAGAGGGGATATAAATATACTTCTAGCAGGAGATCCTGGAATATCAAAATCACAACTGCTAAGCTTCATACATAGGACCTCTGAAAGAGGCATGTACACTAGTGGAAGGGGGTCTAGCGCTGTTGGGTTGACTGCGAGCGTGACCAAGGATCCAGATACAGGCCAGTTCATCTTAGAATCCGGAGCTCTTGTTCTATCTGATAACGGGGTATGCTGCATAGATGAGTTTGACAAGATGAGTGACACCACAAGAAGTGTATTGCACGAGGTAATGGAACAGCAGACTGTTTCTGTTGCGAAGGCAGGAATCATAACTACATTGAATGCAAGGTGCTCGATTCTTGCAAGCTGCAACCCAATTGAAAGCAAGTACAATCCTCGGAAAAGCATAGTTGAAAACATCAATCTTCCTCCAACCTTGCTGAGTAGGTTCGATGTTGTATGCTTGCTAATTGATAAATCTGATGAGCTCCAGGATAGAGCCATAGGTGATCACATTGTCTCTCTGTATTCCGAGGGAGTAGCAAAAAAAGAGCATGTTGATGCAGGCCTTCTCAAGGCATATGTGAGAGAAGCAAAAAGAATAGTGCCGAAGCTGACCTCAGAAAGTATGAAGATGCTAACTCAAGCATATGTTGATCTTAGGCAAATGGATAATGGAAGAACAATAACTGCAACAACAAGACAGCTGGAGAGTTTAATTCGACTAAGTGAAGCGCATGCCAGAATGAGGTTTTCAAGTACTGTCGATGGCAAGGATGTTAGGGAGGCAGTGAGAATAATAAGAGAAAGTCTTCTTATGTATGCGATTGATCCATCTACTGGGAAGGTTGATATGGACATGATAATTACAGGAAGAAGCACATTTAAGAATAAGATGTTGGAAAGTCTAAAAGATGCAATTCTCCTTATGGCTAAAGACAAAGTAGAGGTTTCTGAAATAGTCAAAATGACAGGTGCGGACGAAAAGATGGTTCTGGAAGCCTTGGAAGAGCTTGTATTGGAAGACAAAATGATGAGTTCTACCAAGGGGTTCTATGAAAGAGCAGGGAGTTGAAAGAGAATCTTTCATTCTAAGTACATCCCTTTTTAACCCTAGAGTTTGGATAAACTATTGCTACATTCTGCCTTCCTCTGTATTTTATTATGGAAATACCACCAGTAATAATATTTCTCCCAATCGCTAAACCCTTTTTGCATTTTGTGTTCTCTCATTGCCCGAAGCTGAGATGTCTTCAGCCTGGTGTCGCCAAAAAGAATGGAATCTTCTATCAGGTTTTCTATCACAGCGGTTGCATTTAATAGGCTCTCCTGTGTATCTGCAGTTATATAGCAATGTAGAGGCTCTGCGTACTTGTCCTTGTATGATCCCCTTATATATATTCTGGTTCTTGTAATTCTCTCGAGTTGCTTCTGAGTAGAGCCCCTAGGGCCTATGATCAAGCCTACGAAATTACTTTCAGGGAATTCTTGAATAGGGATATAGATCTTATTTGTATACATACTTCCAGATATGGTGACATTTCCTTGAACTTGGTGGCCTAAAATATGTTGCTTTCTGGCTTTCAGCCATTTAACCAAGCCTTGGTCATTGGATGCAACTGCTGCTTGAAGACGCCTATCTATTTCTTCTGTACGAATGGTATTGATCAGATCTTTCAGGCCAGACTTGTCTTTCACACCTTCAGGGAGTGCCACTTTCTCTGGATATCGGAACGACTCCATGATGGTCTGTCAAAAAGATGCAAATTTTTGCTCCCCGATGACAAGCATTCCTAAATCGAACGAGGTAGTCTTCATAAGGAACTACTACAGTATGCTCTGTAATAGACCATCGCTTATCCACCAGTATTACATGAAAGATTCTCAACTTACAATAAGCAAGGAGATGGACAAACCCGAGATATGTACAGAGGATTTTGGAAAATATATCAAATCAAAGATATCTAACCCGATTTCAAAAGTGCTTATATCCCATCTGTCCTGTCAAAAGATAGATGATTTGAGATCGATCATAAATGTCATTGGGCAGTTTGTTTACAATGATATATCTCAAGTAAGGATAACTCATCAATTTATTGTTTCAAAGTCCGACTCTACTCTATACATCAAGAACGAGATCCTGACATTTCTTGATGAGGAAGTTATTTATGAAACCGAGAGTGATGCAAAAAGAGTCATAGTTGTCTCGTGTGGAAAGAATGGCATGCCACAGGCGATTAGTGCGATTTCCGAGTTTGGAAAGGTTAGATCTATGAAGTCCGAGAACGATGGCAAGGTTGTTATGACACTCAATAGTATGGAGGATGTGGAGAATATCAAAAGAAATATTGCAAAGATTGTTTCACAGGGATACAAGCTGGAATTTGGTGGGCTAAAGGTATGAATAATCAAAGGGCTTTGGGAATAAATTCTTATGAACAACTTATTTTTTATGTTCCTTTCTTCCTCGTGAATGATGTTCCTACGTGAAAGAAACCCTGCTAAGTACAATGGAAGAGGAGGGGAAGTTAGCAAAGAGACTAGTGGATGCATATAACAAACGTGTGGAACTATACATGCAGAGACGTTCACTAGAAGATTCTATAAGCGCAAAGCTTATTGACCAGCGCGCACTCCGAGAAGCAATAGAGATGAATAAGGGTCTGGACAGAAAGGAGCAGGCAAAGCCACCAGACCAGGGAACAATGTTTGGAACTGGGATGCACAGACTATCTCTCATCGACATAGGAAAACTTCCCACAGATAACATAGACATGTTTCACACAGAAACAGCAATCTATCCTGTGGGATATACATGTAGAAAGAAGTACAAAAAGCACAACACTTATAAAAGGAAAGCAAAGGACAGGATTCTATATATTTGCAGTGTGGATCCCCATAAAGGCCTGACTATCTCTGCTGATGATGGAAGGAAATGGTATGGGCCTACCATGTGGAAAGACTTTGTAGATAGTATTGAGGGGACTGTTGAGTACAAGAACGTTGAAGAGTTTTTTGGATTTGGGAATTCGGCGTTGGCCAAGAAAATCGAATCTCTTGGGGATTTATCTCCTTTCAAGAAGTATATTCCATTGAGCAGAAGGTTTTAAAAATAAAGATTTCGAATCATAACTAAGCCAACAAGCAATAAGATTTCTAAGATGCTTTTATTTTCAGAAAGAAAACCTAACAACCATGAATATTGCAGCCAAAGTAAACACAATAAGCAGCATGGACCTGATGATTCTGACCTTCCAAACCTTTCTTCTTCTGGAAATTGATAGCTGCTCGTTACTGAGGATCCCATATTGCTCTCCTTCCTCAAGATGCTCCATAACATTATCTATGGGAAATATAGCATCATTGATTGCATAGTTTATATAATCTGAAACTGCAATGATCTCTTGAACACTCCTGGCCACCTCATTAATCGTGTCTTTTCTGCTCAATACTTCCATATGCATCTTACATGCAGATATCTCGTCATCTAACTCTTTGTACGGTCTTGCAATGCATCTGTACCTATTCTTCAGTTCGTTATATTGCCCTACAAGCTTAGGGGATTGCTGCCCACACTCGACAAGACGATCACAAATCCGAAACATATCTTCTAGCTTCGACTCCCTTTCCTTAGAGGCATCTACTTCAAGCTTCCTTATGCATTCATCTAGTATCTCTATTCTTTTGGAGAAAGTAATATCATTCATCGTAGGAGCTTGTTTACCTGTTTCATCCGTAGATGAGATTAATGATCTTTGTTATAAACATGGCAGAGCATAGAACTAAGTTAAACTTCAAGCAGGGTTCACCCCTCATTCTAGCCCGAATCTTGACACAATCCGCTTCTCCACCTCGACAATGTCCGCCAAAACAGGAAGAGGTATGTCCATAGCACTATGCTCCTCAGGATCAGCCAACACAAGAATTCCTTTCGCACATCCTTTCTTCCTTATAGCCTGCCTTGTGTTCTGAAACCATTTCTGGATAGATTTTGGATGGACATTGATAAGCAGTGCAAGATCAATTATTGTCTTTGAAGAGGGAAATTTCGATATTTCAAATATCCTGTTCAAAACACAGGTCTGTAGCCTTGTTTTCCTCATCTGTTTTCCAGCACAATACCTGTTCATTTGAAACCCGCTAAGTTTTAGAAGCCCAAGCGCTGCTTCCAACTCCTTCACATTCTTAGTTTTTTCGGCAGCCATTTTCAGGAACTAAGGTCAGGCCTTGAAATAACTTTACGTCTTTCCTCTCATTGATATATTAATTACTCTGCATGTCATGTGTTGTAATCCTTCCTAAATTGTTAGTTCTTATAGAAATTGACTTCTAATTAACATCATTTGCCCTTAATTTAGCAACTACCAACTATTTGTTCATTACTTTTGCCTTTCTTAACCATATATCAGGTCCTGTATGTACTCAAGCGAAGATTCCTAGAAAACTGCTTATAAATGGCTATATCCAAGCCTCAAGATCCTTATAAGCATCTACCAAGCCCTCCTCATCTCATCCAATAAGTCCACTATGGATTTCCAGAATATCACAGAAAAATATCGAACAAATTTAATTGGCTGTTCTCTTTTGCTTAGTAAAGGGTAGTAGATTAAATACTAAAAATCTGTCGCAGTAATAAAAGCCATTCCGTTCAAATTGTATCACATCACCCTCCTTAATGTTTACGACAGCAGACTCTGCATAACAATATTCCTTTTTAATGGAATCCTTGTTGAATTTCATGTCTAAGTCGTCAGTATCTTCATCATTCATCAGGTTGCCATACTCGGTAAGCTCGACAATTACAGAGCCTCTTTTAGAAACCCAGGATATCTTATTTTTTGTCTGTTTAAAGTCTCCCTCAAGGTTTAGTACAATGGACATCTTCGTCACTATTCCATCTACAACGGTTTTTTTCTTTACAATTGCATTCCCCCAGTTCATCAGTGTGAATTCCTCATCGTCCTGAAGCACCTTACCATCCTCTTGAGAAAGTAGCATCAGGTTCGAATACAAAACTTCCTTTACTCCAAGATTCCCATTCTTCTTATGCTTGGGGACCTCCATCATATATTCAGACATGTTTTCGATAGATACTTCCACAACGTTCCTTTGCTGGACACAAAAATACCTTGCAGCAACAGGATCTATCTTTTTCTTGTTCATTGCCCAAACTTTGTCCCAGGATATAGTGCAAGTCTTCTGAGAGACTCCTTGCATTAGTATGTATTCCCGAAGAACTTCCATACTCATTCCAAGCCTTTTTATTCCTGCAACAGTTGCCAATCTTGGATCATCCCACCCAGATACAAATCCATTGTCAACATAGTACTTGAGCTTTCGTTTGCTAAGAACGGTATTCTCAAAGTTGAGTCTCGAGAAATCATGGATTTTAGGTCTGTTACTAAGCTGGAGGTTGTCAATAAACCAATAGTACTGCTGATTCCTATCTCTGTACTCATTTGTCCTGAGAGATAGTGTAACCCCTTCAAGGCTGTCAACAACAGGGCATGCAAAGTCATATGTAGGATAGACCTTGTATTTGTCCCCTGTTCTATGGTGAGGAGACCCGTTCGTTCTAAAAATAACAGGGTCCCTCATGGCCTTGTTACAGTTGGACATATCAATCTTTGCCCTTAGACAATATCCTGAAGCCTTTCCATTGATCATTTCCTCAAATGTTCTTCTACTTTCCTCTGCACTTGTATTTCTACATCTAGACTCAATACCCTTTCCTCTCTCATCCCTCATCACCTCTTGCGGTGTATTGTCCGTATAGGCTTTTCCTTCATCAATCAAGAAAAAGGCCAAATCTATTATTTTCTCAAAGTAGTCACTGGTATGAGAGAGTGTGTACTCTTCTATCCCCAAAAGTTTGAGGTCCTCCAGTATCCCTTTTTCAAACCTCTCTTCTTCCTTTTCTGGGTTCGTATCATCAAACCTAACGAGAAGCTTACCCTTCCCCTTGCTTGCAAAATACCAATTCAGTAATGCCGCCCTTGCATGCCCAATATGAAGGCGCCCGTTAGGTTCTGGAGGAAATCTAGTCACAACGTTCCCAGAAGGCTCATCTATTTCAAGATTTCCTTGTTCCTTATTAAAACTAGTGTTGAAATCTTTGAGTAGGCACTTGTTTGCTTTGAACTGCTCCGAATACATCCTGCAAACCTCAGGGAACTTTTCCATTTCTTTCTTGTCCTTCATAAGCCTGTTAAGAACCTGATTTATGTTGATCATTCCAAATATAATGTCTTTCAGTTCACCAGAATCAATCCTGTTTACAAGAGAGTTTAGTGATACCAGAAAACCCACTCCTTCTTCACGGCTAGGGCTTATGGAATAGGAATCAAGGATATCTACAATCCCTGCAGGAAAAACATCCTTAGGCATTCTTCCCAATGCGTTGGAATACACTGGAGGATCCTCAGGTTTCTTTCCATACTTTTTCATCAAAATGTAATTGATAAGCTCTTCCTTGAGCTCAGCCTTTCCATTCATTTTTAATGGGCCAAAATATTCCGAACTATTCGTCAAGCTTAGGCCTGAAACAAATTCTACCAGAGATATTGGGAAGGCCGTGAGCCCTTAGGATGAGCAAAATTTTGTTTTCAGACTTCTGTGCTACGCTAGAGAAAATAAACCTGACAACCAAGCGCCTAGAAATCCAGTCGATTTTGACAAATTATCTGAAGGAGGTATGTGAAACTCACCCTCCATCGCTAGCACCAGCTCTATATTTGTCTACTGGAATGGTTTATCCGGAGTATTTTAATAAGGAGCTTGGTGTTGGAGAAAACGCCCTTGTAGGTGTGGTTGCAGAGTTCACAGGGAAGTCCATCAAAAGTATCAGAAATGAGTACTCGAAAGAAGGGGATTTAGGGACTATAGCAATGAAGTGCAGGGTGTCACAGCTGTTTATACCGAAGACACAGCTGGAGGTAATGGATGTATTTCTTGGAATGAGGAGGATAGTGAATGAGGGGGGACCGAAGTCCTCTTCCTCCAAAAAGAGAATCATTCTTGGGATGATGGTCAAATGCTCACCGTTAGAATCCAAGTATCTTATAAGACTAGTTGAAGGAAGGCTTAAGATAGGATTGGCTCTTAAGACTGTATTGATAAGCCTTGGAAATGTATTTTCTAGTGATAAGGTCGACGAAATCAAGGCAGCCTTTAATCGCCAGCCGGACATAGGAAGGCTGGCAGAATGCATACTTGAACATGGCGTGGAAAAGCTTTCAACAAAGTTTCAGGTTACTCCTGGAATTCCTTTGAAGCCCATGCTAGCAAATCCTTCAAAAGACTTGACATCAGCATTCAAGAGGGTTGAGGACAAAAGATTTGCCTGTGAGTATAAATACGATGGGGAAAGAGTCCAGATTCATAGGTTTGGTAACAATATAGAAACATTCAGTAGAAACTCCGAGAAAACAACGGAAAAGTATCCTGATCTAATGGATCTTTACAACATAGCGGACAAAGACTTTATTATTGATGGAGAGATTGTTGCGTATGACAGAAAAGAATGCAAAATCCTTCCTTTTCAGGTATTGACAACAAGAAAGAGAAAGAGAGTGGAGAGCAGCAAGATAGACGTCCATGTATGTGTGTTTGGATTTGACCTGATATATTTTGATGGCAAGACCTATATTGATGAGTTATTGGAGGAAAGGAGAAGAGTACTACATAACTCATTCAAAGAAATGAAAGGGAGGTTTCAGTTTGCCGAGTTTAAGGACTGTGAGACACCAGAAGATGCTGAAGCATTCTTCAATACATCTGTTGAAAAAGGATTTGAAGGAATGATGGTGAAAACGTTGGGATCTGATGCAACTTATCTGCCATCACAGAGAAGTAACAAATGGATAAAAATAAAGAAGGACTACCTGGAGGGTATGTCTGATTCTTTGGACTTAGTTGTAATGGGGGCGTATTATGGAAAGGGGAAGAGAGCCGGGTTTTACGGAGGATTTTTACTTGGAGTGTACAATGATGAAGAAGAAAAGTTTGAGGCTTTGTGTAAGATTGGGACTGGATTTGATGATAACATTCTATCGAAGCTTTATGAGCAACTAAGCAGCAATCTGTGTGGGGCACCTAAGAACTATTCATACAAAGAGTCGATCAAGCCGGACGTCTGGGTTGAAGCCAAGTATGTATGGGAGGTTAGAGCGGCTGGGATGTCGCTGTCGCCAATATATAATGCCGGGGGGAGCAGAAATGGAAAAGGAATATCATTAAGGTTTCCCAGGTTTATAAGAGAAAGAGATGATAAAGATGTAAAGGAAGTAACTACTTCCTCCCAGATTTATCAGATGTACCTAGACTCAAAGATTGAGAATTCTGAGGAATTCTATTGATTAATAGATGTAATATGTTTTCAAAAATTTTTAAGTTTATGTTTTAGTTTTCACCCCAATGGAACATATGGAAGGTAGGTTTGAAAGCAATCATCAGGATGAGGAAGACCTTTCTCCAAAGTCTATCATCGATGAGAACAACTACTATAGATCCACTATGGTTGCCGTTCCAGAAAAGCAGGATGCAATAAGAGCTTCGGGGATTCCCTTTGTTATTAATGTAATACTAGAAAACTACGAAGAAGAGGGTGTTCCGGTGTGCTCTGACGACATAATTCGGTGTGAATGCTGTAAGTCTTATTTGAATCCTTTTGTTGAAATTATTCCTCCAGGTTTGAAGTGGAAATGCAATGTTTGCTTATCAATCAATGATCTGGCTACTGCATTCCAGGTTACCAGTAGAGGTATAACCAGAGACAATGACTTGTTTGATCCAAGAGCAAATGCCATGCACAACTACAGCTATTACAACAGAATGGAGCTGAAAAGCACTGTGTATGAATTGGAGGCACCACCAAACTATTCACTCAAAACCCCATCACCTCCATTAATATGTTTTCTCATAGAGGTGACTTTTGAGAGTATGAAGTATAGAGCTGTTGACGCAGTCATGAGAAGTATTTTTGGGGGACTGAACCCAAAGTCTTTTGACCCAAGATCAAGGATGATGTTTGCATTCTTCGATTCATCTGTATATCTTCTCAAGAAGAACGGGGACTTCTCTGTGATTTCTGATGCAACATATATTCCTTTCTTCCTGGAAGAGGACTTCTTATTACCTCTTGATCATCATTTTGACATTGATGGAATAGAGAAATTCTTTATAGAGAACAAGCCCACAAGGAACAACTATGGAGATGCACTAAGGGTTGTTCAAAACATACTAGGCACTACTGGTGGATGCATAATTTCCTTTCTGGCGACACATCCAAATGTTGGCCCTGGATCTGTGGATGCTAACCAATATGAACTAAGATGCAAGTCGGTGTTCTATAAGGAGATGTCGGTGCATTTATCTAAGCAGGGAATATCTGTTACACAATTTTTATTTCCTCGACTTGGAATAGAGCTTCCTACTCTTAGTGTATTGAGCAAATACACCGGGGGGATGCTGTACTATTACCCAAATTTCGATGGAAGTGATCCAGCATTTGCCACAAAGCTAGCAAATGACCTGGCCTCGCACCTTGACCTGAATGTAGGTTTGTATGGGATGTGCAGAGTCAGGGCTAGCAAGAGTGTGTTTATAAAGGAGTACTTTGGCTCCCTGCACCACAGATCGGCAGATCTAATATCATTCTCCACATTCTTCCCTTCTCATTCATTTAGCTTCGAGATAGATGTATCCAGAGAAGAGGGGACTAGGGGCGTCTGCTTCCAAGTAGCAATTCTTAGGACACTTCGCACGGGCGAGAGAAGAATCAGAGTTGTAAACTTTTGTATCGACAAGGTGGCTAGATCGTTGTACAGCATTGTGGATCCATATGCAATAGCACATGCACTTGCATTGAAGGCTTTCTTCTTCGAATCAAGGTCCAAGGGGGGAGGGAATGAATACCTTAACAAATCCATGAAGGACATTGTAAAGTCATATAAGCAACTCTCCAACACAACAACTCTTCTTCCAGCAACTCTTGAAGTCCTTCCCATGCTTATTTTGTCACTGTCCAAATCCATTCCCCTCAGGCCTGCATCTTACACCCCCATGGACTACAAGTCGTATTATATATATCTGTTGGCCAATTCGTATCCAAAACTTGTTGACACTGTGATCTATCCAACCCTGCTTCCTCTTCACAGGCTGGATTCTATTCAGCCGCTTAATCTTACCCTGAACTGCCTTGAAACGAATGGATTGTATCTGTTAGACACAGGGGTGACTATATTCTTCTTTGTAGCTAGAGACTGTGATCCGTCGCTTCCGAATCTACTGTTTGATCCCTCAATAAGGTCTGAGAGATTTATCTTCGATCCAGAGAAAAACGAATATAGTGATTCTGTTTGCAAGATAATCAGAGAACTGAGAAGCAACAGGTATTTAACTCCGAATTATGTGCTAGTGAGAGATGATGGTATAAGCAGCATATACAGGGACATATTCTTCACCTATTTTGTGGAAGACGAATCCCATGGTCTTCCATCTTATTCTAGATATCTTGATTTGCTGAGGGCCTAATAAAGTCTTTTCGGGAAAGCCTTTTAATACATATTCCAAGGACTGTTCAAAAGCCCTGGCAGGTCTCCCCCCAATGCAAAGGGAATTAGAGATTCTTATAACCAGGCTCAGGACCATGACCATAGTTGATAACCACGAAGACTACAACTACTTGGTGTCGTGTGCAGATAAATACACCAATAAAGCAAAAATATTTGAGCTTCTAAGAAGTAAGAATAATCCTCCTGTGGAAGTGGCACCTCTATTGTTTACATTTACATCAAAGCTAGAGCCCGAATCTGACGAAGAGCTGCTTTCTAGGATAACAGATTTTATCAGAGGATGCAGAGGAGACTCTCGGGAAACCTCTGAATGGATGGTTAAGATTCTGTTCCTGATTCTGGAGAAAGTCAAAGAAAAGAGAAAAGACTCAGGAATAAGATTAAGACTTCTTGAATGCATTAGGATGTATGGAGAGGACATAAGCTTAGTTAATCACATGATTGATCTTATGTGCACAAAGAACAGTGGAGATATTGTTGGATCAATACTTGAATCCGTTCCTTCTGTATCAAAGGGGTTTATTGAATGTGCCATGAAACAAGATAACCCTGTACTGCTGAAGAATCTATCTACCGTCCTTTCTCTTCTGTCGGAAAAAGACATAAGCCTTTTTGTAAATTACGAATTCTTCGACGAGCTTCTTGATTCTGAATATTTTTTCATGAGGAACTGCTTTCTAGAAATATGTGTAAACCTTATGGAGTATTTTAGGAAGAAAGGGATGCTTGGAAAGACGAACGGGATTATAAACAGAGTTGTGGAAAGGCTGTCAGACACATACTTTTTGACCAGGTACAAAGCTCTTCAAGCCCTTGAATGCTTCTTCCAAAAAAATTCAATATCTGTTGAAAGAAGGCATGAGGTTATTCGGGAAATTGGAGGAAGAGTAGCAGATAAAACTGTTGTTGTTAGAAAGAAAGCCATTAGTATCTGCTCAGGCCTACTTATGAAACATCCCTTTGCATCCGGAAAGAATCTAGAGGCTGATGGCCATGAAAATAATATGAACAACTTAGAAGATGAGAAGAAAGAATCTGAAAGGGAGCATTGTGAAGATCTTAACGCATTCCATGATGTAATGAGAGAAGTACAGGACAATATTCTTGTTCTTTTGAATGGTGGGGCAAAATCAGAGATCAATGAATGTATTGAATTTATAAAACTCTCTTTCTACTACAGAATAGATGGGTCTAAAGAAGCCTTTGAATCATTGTTTGATCTGGCATGGACGCAGGATTTGGAGCTTTTAGTTCTGTCGTTCCGTGATCTTATTATGCAAATGAAGATGAACAATGTTGGCTTGTTCTGGTTCTTTAAGGAATTTGTAAGAAAAGAAGGAAATTATTCTTTTGAAAAGTTGCTTAGAGAGCTTAACTCTCAAGGGTATATAGATAAGTCATTTACATCCGAGCTTTGCAATATGTTTCTGCAGAAAGGCCATTTATTTGAATCTTCCTATCTTCTAAGACACATAGGCAGACCTCTTACTGTGGAAATGTTTCGCTCCCTGGTTCTATTGTGCACGGGGCTTTTATTTTCTGTCGAAGGGGAGAAAGATTTGATAGAGATGCTTTCTGTATACAAGAACATAATCCAGATCAACATACGGGAGAGGGTTGAATTTGATGGAGAGATAGTCGAAACACTTATTAAGAACTTGGCCAAGATGACTTTCTTCGAACATCAGGTGGTTGAGATAACTGTTTCGGTGATATATTCAATTAGTAGATTTCCAGAAAAGAGTAGTATAATGTTACTTGAGAAGCTTTGCATGATGGAAAAAAACATTCTCAAGGCCGTTTCTGTGGTGGGATGCATTGGGCTAAAACACATGGAATACCTGGAGATGTTGGAAAGGCTGGTAAAGTCTAATAGAATAAAAGTCAAGGTTGACAAAGCTGTAATTACTCCGGAAATAGTAGAAAGAAGAAGAAGCATTAGTGCATCCAGACAGAGCATTAGTACTATCCTTGAAGAAGACAATGATGGAAACAATACAGTCTTGAACGACTCCGGCCTCGATAAGGACATTTCTTCTAAAATTGGAGACAAGAGTGAGGAGGAGATTGTTGACTTCTTCTTTTACATCAAGGAGAAGGAGATGCTTTATGGAAAAAGTATCCTTTCTATTTTTAAGCAGATTGTCGAGGAAGGATGCCATTCCAGTGACGAAGAAATTCAAGTTGCTGCATATGTTTCTCTTTATAGGCTCATGTGTGTCAGTTTTGAATTCTTTAGTGAGCATTATGAGCTCTTTGTTCGTTCAATGAATCACTCTGTTTCTAGGATCAGAGCAAATGCTGTTGTTGCCATGGGTGATTTTCTACTGAACTACAATACCACTGCAGAGAGACACTCCCACCTCCTTCTCGAATCTCTCAGAGATGCAAATGCTGATGTCAGGAAAAATGCTCTTCTTGTAATCCACAACTTACTTATGAAGAATATTCTCAAGATCAAGGGACATGGTACTAAGCTTGCATTGCTTTTAATGGATGAAAGCATGGAGATTAAAGAGATGGCTGAGAATCTTCTGATGCAAATATCAAAGAAGGAAAACATGATGGCTGTTCTGCTCTACGAAACGGTAACTGAAGGAGGTGACCAGCTGCCCCTCGTGATAGATTTTCTTGCAGGCTTGATGAGTGAAAAGCTAAAAGAGAGTTTATTCCTAAAAGCCTTAAAATCAAAAGTTAGTGGGGAAGCTTTAAAAGTCCTTCATAATGCTTTTAGACTGGATGAAAGAATTGCAGGGGATGGAATGTTACTAGAAGAACCTAAATAAAATGATCAAAGCCTAAGGTTGATGTCTAGTCAAGAAACCTAGATTACATATTCCAGGGTGCTTTCTTGAAGATCTTGGTGTTGGGAATTCTTTTATACAATCTCCTGTATGCCTCGTGTATGTGCGAAGGAAGCAGAGGGCCTTCTTCCTGGCGTTCTTCCTGAACTATTTTTGCTATTTCTATCATCTCGCCTACAAAGACCTTGGCAAGCCCGCAGACAGCAATGACAAAGTTGGGGTTCACAGCTTGTCCTATTACACTACTTATGTACTTTTTAATTGCAGCTTTTGGGAATCCACTTCCCCGAAACTTTTCATATCTGTGTAACTCCTCTTCAGACATAGCTCCTGTAATAGAATGGAGACGCCCTGGGTCTTCCTTCTTATATGTGGAATCATCTGTCATGAGGTTAAGATCATCCGACTCGGTATCCGACTGGAGATCCTTGGTATTCTGCTCTTTCTCCGCTTCATCGTTGCTCTCACTCATTTTAAGGGTTAATTCCTGGATAAGGATGGCCCCATGATAATAAGAATCGAGGAGAAGTATGCAAGCAGTTCTGTTCGAGAGTGGTTTGGTTGCCTAAAGTCTGATGAAGATGTTCTAGAAGAAGATGAAAAAGTAAGCAATGGACTACCGGAATACAGAATAGAAATAAAAGAAAATGGCGAAGGAAATGATGCTACTATTTCTGTGGGAAAGCTTAACATAAAACACAAAGTGGCATTGGATGTGCTTGAGGACACCCTGATAGAGGTTGTTGGGTCTCTTCTTGGATATGAACAGACCATTCTTTATGGGTTTACTGTTAAAGACTCCAGTGGGACTAAAATGAAACCGGTTGTCCCAATCTTCTTTAAATCAACTCTTGGAGTTCAAATTCCAAAAAGACTAGGATACTTGAAAAGTGACAACTCTGGCATGCCGGAGGTAGATGAGGGAATGATGATTCCGTTTGTATCAATTAGCCCTATTATCAAATCTGTATTGACTTCTGGGACCTTAAGATTCTCAGCAGAAAACGTGAAAGTTTTATTGGCGCCTTACAACGGATCTATGTTTATGATCCCAAACACAGCCAATATAATCCCTATGGTCCGTGGCATGCGGTCTAGAGAAGACATGGGGGTGTTTCTTAAACTCCTTAGGAGCTTTCCATTCAAGTTTGTCGAAACCTTCATAAAAGCATATCAGCAGCCTTCTTCTGTTACGGTTAATAGAGAGCTAAGCAATTGCTTCTCCGAATTCCAAAACAACCTTACAAAGCTTGACATAAAGTGCATATACAAAATAGTGTCGAGCGCCCCTGTGTTTCTTGATGCTCGAGATAAGATCACTGAGAGGGTTGAGAAGTTTTATGTCTACAATGCAAGGGGGTTCAAAAGGAAAAAAGGTCAATATCTTAAGTGTAGAGAGGAACTTTACATTGATAGGTGCCCCATTGGATCTTTGAAGAGATATTTCAGGGACCTTTGAAATTATAAACATAACAAGCCTATGGTTATGCACCCATGGTGAATGTGTTAGATTCATTAGATGAGGTGAATAGAGTGGTTGGAGACACACTTTGCAGGCTTGTGGTTATAAGATTTGGGGACAGGGACGATCCACTATGCATCCATGTAGATGCAGTTCTGGAAAGAATATGCCCTACTCTTTCCAAATATGTTGATATATATACTTGTGAAAGAGCCTCTGTTAGAGAGCTTGTGGATGTAATGAAGCTAGACTCGCCCCTGAATATTATGTGCTTCTTGAATAGAAGACATATAAAGATAGATTGCTCAAGTGGTGATAACGATAAGATAAATTTTCTTGTAGACGACCCGGAGATGCTTATAGAATTATTTACCCTAGCTTACAAAGCAGGTGTAAGAGGAAAAGGGATTATAAGGTCTCCATTCAAGATCAGGGAACTGCAAGGAGGATTATAGTATAATGGATGTTTATTAGACGAAAGGGTGCCTCAGAGAAGCACTATAGAATAAATGAATCCTTTGTCGAATCTTTTTGAAACCAATGGAGGATCTGTTCTGAGCATTGAATTAAGGATGTCAACACACCTATATCTTGAAATACCTGTGGTTTTGATGATTTCTTCCAATGCAGCACCTTCTTTATTGGCATAAAGAAATTTCGCTATTTTTGTAGCATTAGCTCTAAACATTTTGTTACACATTGTATTGGATTCCATTCTTTCCATGAACTCCTCAAAGCTTTCTTCTTTTCTTATTCCTGACGGAGGTAACAGTACCACCTCTTCTTTGGTGCCTTCCTCTTGCATATTCTTTCTAGGCGAAACTATATCCAAGGATGCTCTATCAGCCCCCAGATTGCTCTCCGGGTCATAGATTGTATATGCATCAAAAGCTGCTAATAATGCCTCAGCCTTATAGTTAAACTCTTTGATGTGCATGCTGTTTTGGATTATTGCCTCAAGTTTTCCTTTTATTTCCTTCATTAGTCTCGAAACTTCTTTAAGCCTCTCATCCATGGGATAAAGCTATGCCTTGATGATATTCTTTAAGCCTAATGGCTGTAATTACGAAGGTGAAAATGCACCATCTCCACGCCCCTATATGTCCGCCGATGACCTAAGAACCTGGCTCAAGGCTGCTGCCGAAAACAAAATCACTACAAAGAACACATGGAGGTCGACCCTAATTGACCACTTTACAAATATAGACGAGTTTCGGGAAAAGCAAGGGATCAATTTCCAGAAAGCCAGTTGTACATTAGATGGGTGTGCCAAGGTCTATTCAACCCGTGTAGATGATGTCTCCGAAAATGCAGTGAGGCTTCTGGAGGGGTTTGGAAGAGAGGAAAGTAAGAAAAAGCAAAGTAGGAAACAAACCAAAACAACAATAGAAAAGAACATTTTCAATCTCAATATCAAAGTGAATGCTTCTAGAAAATCGGTTGATCCAAAGTTTCTATATTTGACATCGCTACCTGAAAATGTGCTGATGATTGACGCCGTGGGGATTTCATCTGATGGAGTACTTAGAATGTCATCCTCCAAAGATGGAAAAGTTATTATTATAGATGATCATCTTAAACTTCCCATAAGCTTTCCAAAAGGACTTCTTATCTCCCCTAGTATAAGTGAAGACAAGGAGATAGAAAAGATGATTATAGAGCCTATGGCAGATAATGATCAGGAGGACTCCAGAGAATTTGCTGGGCTCGATACTGACCGGAACTTTGACCTTTCGGAGATTCCTCTAATAAATGACAACCAGAACTTCGGCTACAAAGAAGCTTCAGTTTCTCATTTTAAAGGATGGGCTGGGCCAAATCATTGGAAGATACAAGCCAAAAAGGGAAGAAATGGAAGCCAAAAACCGAAAGAAACATCTTTTTTGGATTTCACAGAAGTTATTGATCATGAAAGTATAACAGAGCCTGGGAATACACTCTTTGATCCTTCGTTTATAGTAGAACGTAGAGAAAACCGTCATATATTACCTCAAGACTTTAGGCTGGATGTGGAGGACCTATACAAATATTTGATAAGAGACGGATCCTTCTATGGAAAAGATCAGAGATGTGAGGATGAGGCTATTGACTATTCTCCTTCGTCATGCGTTATGGAGGAGCCTGAGGATGAGTTTATAGCTGATATCCCTTTGCAGGGGATCCAAAAGAACCCTATCCCGTTCAGAAAAACATCTAAGAAAGTCAACATCAAAAAGCTGAAAGACAATGTATTTGACTCTGTTATGATGGGAAATACTACTTTACTTTCTATATTTGAAAGTGTGCCTAAAATATATGGAGACGATGAGTCTAAAGACATTTCTGTGCATCTTTGTTTTATTTCCCTTCTCCATCTTGCCAATGACAACAATATTCAGCTCAAAGGCGTAGGAAATGATGTAGAGGTATGCATCCTATCAAAGCCAGGAGCATCAGGGTAGTTGTATGCCCTATTATTCTTTTTCTAAGAAATCCCAGGTAGGAATCATACTGATTCTTCTAAGAAATGGTGTTTCCTCTGTAAACCCATATGTCAGCCTCGAGTAGAGAAAAAAGGATATGATAACTGCAGACATAAACACAGCAACAAACCTAAACCTGACAAACTTCATAACGTAGCACAATGAAAATAATGCGAAAAATAAAGCGGGATAGTAGTGGTGGAAATACAACACCCTTTTGACAAAGAAGAATGGGACATAATGAAAAAGCCATCCACAGCAAGACAAAAATACCATATAACCCTCGTTTTTCAAAAAGGTTAGTGGCTTCCCTTTTCGCTTTCGGATAATGACTCTGGAAAGAAGTAAAAAGGGAGAAAGAATCACACAAATACCTGAGGAGTACCACACAAGTGGGTTTCCAAACATATAAAACTTTTCGTTCCGCCCGTCCCATGCAGTCATCCTCATGCCTCTCCTGAGAATAAACCATTCATATGGCTTTGAGACAATTCTTTCTGGCTCCAGGTCTTCATCTTGAACAAAAGAAGCATTTGTAATAAACATGGCCTTGTTGTGCTCTATAAACTTCTTGATGAATGGGTACTTTGTAACCTCCTTGTATACGGGGTTCTTTTCCTCGTCAAGCTTGTCAGAAACGCTTTCCTCTACATTCCAAAGCGCGGCCTCATCCTTTCTTGCAGCACAGATAACCTCCCCTTGCTCAAATCCCCAGGAGGGATATTTCCTCGAAGAGGGCTTGAGATAACAGTTGTGCTTGATATTTAACAGTCGAAATTTTGTCGTGAGAGTTTTCACCCGGCTCTCTTTCTTTAAAGCATCATCTACTATTTCAATCTTAAACAGATTTGTATCAGAAAGATGACTGCCTGAAGACTCTGCTCTTAACCCACTTGAGATAAAAGAGGGATTATTTGGAACATCTAAATGCTTTTTTGTTTCCATGTGTAACAGAACTACTGTATCACCAGACTCTATAAACTTTGCATCTTCTAGATCATCTGTTACCTTTTGAAATACCCATCCGTTGTTTTCATCCTTGTGATGATAGATAGTTACCTGGTTGTTCTTTCCATCTGGATATTTATGGTCGTGGGAGTGAAGATATCCTCCTCCTGTTTTAGATGCCTTAATAGTTATCTTTGTTCCAAACAGTGGATACTTTCTATTGTTGCTGATATCGCTTCCTTTAAGAGTAGCTTGGAAGAGTGAGCTCATCTGCCCGTCATCACTACTGCTTCTGTTGACTATCTCAAAATGAATATAGAACAGCAAAATATACAGAAATGAGGGCACGCCGATTAAAAAGAATGCTTTTACAAGGAATAACTTCATAAAGGCAAGAATGCTTTCCTTGGAAGTTATGTTGCACCACAAGTGATAGATGGTAAATACCCCAACCAGGCTCGTTGTTAGGAATCCTATCCACTTGACACTCATAACACAACCCAGAGTTATGCCTAGGAGAAAAATAGATGGAATATCCACTCTCTTCTTCGATCTAAAGTACATTCTGGTCATGAAATACGCAACTGCAGCTGTAAACGTCAAAAGATGAGAATCTAAAAGTATAAGTCTTCCAATAGATGTAAATCCATTCTCAAATATAAACATTAAAGATAGGATAGTTCTACGCCTATATGAATATCCCATCTCCTTGAGCATCAGATATCCAATAACAGGCGTAAAGGAAGCTATGATTGAATGAAACCTTCGCATTCCTGAATAATCAAACCCTTGAGGAAATTTCTCTCCGGAGTTGAATTCAAAATCCAATGGCTGGTTAAAAAGATATCCTCCAAGAGAGGTTAATATCTTTCCCAGGGGTGGATGAACATCAAAATAGAACTTTCTGGATAAATACTTCTCTGCAAATTTGCCGAAGTGTGCTTCATCCCAAACAACAAAATTCCCATTTTCTATCTTGTAAGTTTTTATAATTATACTCAATGCAAATATCAAGAAGGTTGTGGATACTTCAAGATACTTTACCTTCGACATCATGTTTTGCCTCCCTCTTCGTTTTTAAGTCTCACCTGAAACATGTTTCAGTTGTAGATCAGATTATTTTAATCATTATTAGAAAGATATACCCCAGCGGCATAGAACCTTTCCACCCTTTCTGCAATAAAGTCTCTGATACCTCTCTCGTTGATAGTATGGAACACATCCTTTTCTAAAACCTTCCTATCAAAGTCCGGAATATTATCTTTGCATTTTACAAACAAATTGAACAGGCCCACCTCGCTATAAAAAGGGTGGTCTATCTCACATCGCTTCACTTCATTATCTATCTTGTTCCAGAGAACCGGCCCAAGCATTTTGTCATACTCTCTATCTATTTCATCCAATAGAGAGACTGTTTTATTTTTAATGCAGAAATCATAATGAACTCTAAGGGAAAACCCAATCTCTTTGGGCATCTCCTTCTCGTTCTTAAGAACATCACAAATAATTTTTCCTTCGTCCATTCCATCCTTTTCGTCTGTAGATATCTTGAACATACTCATTATTTTTCTTTTCAGAGTCATCTCTGAACTCGGATTTGGATCTGAGTTGAGGACATTCATCAATTTGTCATATCCATAAATATCCTTTGTGGCTATAGACCTCCATGCTACTTCCTTTCCCCTAATGGCATCCTCGATCAACCGTTGCTTCTTATTTCCACGAATAACAGGCCTATATCTCCCTTTGGTAACAAGAGACACATACAGTTTCAGATTTTCTTTTGGATTTCTTTTGCTTCTTAGAAGCAACCTAGGATCCGAGGCAATCTTTTCCACATATGACCTTTTTCTCTTAGCATTTGGATGAAGAAATGCATGGTGCTTATCTATAAACTCCATTTTAATGGCTGTAAAAGCTGTTCTGTTCCCCACTAGCATGTGCCCCTCATACAGGCAGACAGAAACTTTTCTTGAAAAGAAAATCCCGTAGTCAAGAATCATTTACTAGGGTTAATAGAAAATCAAAAACCCTGATCCAATATCACCTGAACAAGTACGAAAACATATAGTCGGTGCTGTATTTCTTTTCTACATCCACCTCTTCTTTGTAAGTTTTAGATACAAAGCAGTGTGTGTATTCGTTTCCTTCAGTAACTCTCCCTCCTCCATTTTCAATGACTCTTACATAGCTTTCCCTTTTTTGGCCTTCGCAATATAATTTGACAATCCATCTATGGAATGCCGGCTTTCCACCAGAAGTTACTCTTTCCCTCCATTTTCTGATGGAGGCCACAATCTTCCTCTCTTTCTCAGGGACATTTTCGTCCACAACCCATTCATACTCGCTGAAGTTGAAATTTAAAGAGTTGTCAAACTTATCTATGAAGTCGGGCCTAAGAATCCATCCTCCATTACACAAGCACGATAGAAACTTCTCAGAGGTGCATATAGTTCCCATTATGAGGTGGGTACATTTCTCGTATCTATCTGTATCACTATATCTTATACTTAGATTTTCAAACTTTTCAATCGCCTTCTTTTTTAGAAGTGGAGACAACCCTGTGAACTGGAACATCATAGGTTTAGATGCCTTTTTCGTCTTTTTGGAAACTCCGCTTCCTTTGTTCTCTATGAGGAAGTTTGTTGTCTCTATCCCAATACTATATTTGTCTTCGTTCACACGCCTCAGAAGATGCAAGCATTGGTCAACCCACGAGTATAACACAACCTTACAAGGCATGCGTCTACCTTCTCTACACTCCCTTCCATCTCTTACTATCAGGTGAGTGCAGCTCGCATCAACATCCTCCTTAACAATAGCTCCTAAAGCTCTTAACTTGTTAAACATCTCTACTTTGCATTCCTTAAGGCTTGCAGAGATGCAACATACAGCTTCATTCAGAACTGGCTTTCTCTGGCCGAAATGAACCTTATATGATCCAGGAAGTAGAACAGCCCCGGCTTCAATGCAATCAAACACATATTGATAGTGGAAAACCTTCCCGTCATATTTCTTAAAGTCCCCATAGGACTGTGTCATTATAAAATCAACATCCCTATCAACAACAGATACTCGGGTTCCTCCATTCGATATAATCAGCCTTCGGAGGCGGTTAAAGAGGATTTGGGGAAGGCTGGGGTCAAGAAAAAACACCTTCTCGTTAAACACAGATCCGCTGGCCTCCGCTATAGCCTTGAAGCATGGCTCTTTTCTATACATGGTGTAGTCATTTCCAAACATACACTTCGATGTGATGATCGGGATCCCATATTTCTTGCAGAACTCGGTCTTATCGTTGGACTTGGAATCCGTGATAAGGAAGTCTGTCCATACCATGAGATTTTGAGTAAAGGTTGCGCCGAGTAAACAATGGTAATTAATAAGAGATTCATTGGAAACCTCAGATACCGTAAAGCTACATCCTTCGAGTGGGGCCATTTCGTATTTTTTTGTGTTCTCTTCCGTGTCGTATAGCCACTTGACGTGAAGAATCTTTATGTTCCACTTCAGTGCCTGAATGTATTTTTCTGTCATCATTGCCTTATAGGAAATTAGATAGTCTGTAGTGATCGACAGAATGTCTTCAAGAACTGCATGCTTTGGAAGCTGCGACTTTATCAGCTCCTGCTCATCTCTCGAAATTCCTGTTGTGCATACAAATATGTTTGGCTTAAACGTACTTTGAATTTCAAAATCCATTCCTTGGCCTGAGGCCTCTTCTATAATATATAGCTGGAAGGAACTTTCTTCTTACCACAAGACACGGCGAAAAAGATTTATTTCAGGTTTACACCAGAGACATGCTTTACTAGGGCCAAAACAACATCCTTTCTGTTTCTAATGTTTCTAAGCTCCTTGATTTTCATCTCAAGTTCTGATTTCAGCTTTTCATCAACAATCTTTATATACTCCTCAACTTCCTTCTCTAAAAGAAGAAGCTTGCTCTCGTTTTCTTTCT
Organism: Encephalitozoon romaleae SJ-2008; assembly: GCF_000280035.1. Classification (NCBI taxonomy): domain Eukaryota; kingdom Fungi; phylum Microsporidia; family Unikaryonidae; genus Encephalitozoon; species Encephalitozoon romaleae. The sequence continues at coordinate 145,634 of NC_024897.1, forward strand.
TAAGGCCATCCACCATCAGCTTTGCATCATTCCTTGCTTGAACTCTCATCTCCTCGAATTCCCTGCGTGCTATCTCCAGCCTTTCCTTGGCTTCATTTTCGCATTGTACAAGCCTTTTAATACTCTCGACAGACATACCCCTGTGTTGGGCGCGTTGCTGGCCTTTTATAAGCTCGAGTGTTCAAACCCAACATAAAGCAAATGCGTTTATTTGTACTAAATAGACATACATTTTCATCTAACATTATCGGGAAGGCATCCTCTACTCCTTTGCTTTGTATATCCTCCTGAAGGATAGATTCCCTCCCCTTCGTAGGAAGTATAAATAGATCCTTACTCTCTTATTGTTTTCCATGCATATAACCTCCCCAATGCTATTGTTTTCGAACTCGAGGTCCTTATCTAAGTACTCAGTCATGTCACACGTAAGAAATAACCTCTTATCAGAATATGCAACTAGCTCCAAGCTATGTTTTTGGAAACATCGAATTAACCTTCTAAAAATCAAAGGCCCATCATAAGAAATTACGTACCAATGGTGGGAACAGGTGGAACACTCAGGATTCCTTTCACATGTTTCTAGTCTTCTGATGACATTTCCATTATCGACAGAATAATAGTTGCATTTATTCCTGACAGACAGCATCATTAGGGATGCAACTATTGAGTTTATCGTGCTTAGAGATGGTATTATATTCCCTGCTACCGTAACTGCTTCGTCAAATGATATGGGTTCAATCCCAGCACATCTCCCCCTTATATATGCTGCATTATAAATATACTCTAGGATATCCCGGTTGTCCTTGTTGAACAAAATAGAATCTAACTTTCCCAAGATTTCCACAATCTTTTTAGTCCTTTCTTTGTAGTCTTCGCTGTTCCTGAACTTTTCTAGTTTGTCTGCAGTGGACATATCCTCACAGTTTTCTATGACATCTTTTAAAAATCTTTGGTAAAAGTCCTGGCTGTTTTCATCTACTTTGAGCCTCATTTCAAGAAGCACATACTTTGCCCATATAATACAATGCTCGAACCTAGTCGGCCTTGACCGGATTGTGCACATCAAATATTCTTTCGAAAACTTCCTTGGAATACAATCAAAGCACTCTGAATTGTAATCAAAGTAATACGCCTGCCCCTTGAATCCTCCGCATCCTCCATCCACCAGAGGGGTGTTCGATATGAGACATCTCTGGTTTACATAGCTTCTTGCTTCAGCATTGTCTAGGCAACTATATACAACCTTATATCTTGCAAAGAACATTGCGTCAAACTCTGTGATATCGGCACATATTGGAAGAACCCTGCATTTCTTATTCAGCTTCTTGAAAGTTCTTGCAGCCACAACTGCCTTATTTTTTCCAATATCATCCCTATTAAATAAAAACTGCCTATTTAGGTTGGAAAGATCAATAGTGTCGCAGTCTATCAATGTTATACTCCTCAAATTCTGTTTTGCTAGCAATTTCAATAGCTCGCATCCTATCCCCCCACAGCCTATCACCAAGACCCTTCCGTTGATCATATTCAAGGCTTCTATCGACGGGGATTATAATAGCGGACATAAGTATATGCTAAACATAGAATGTAAAACAGTTTTAATCTCTTTTTTCGTCTGAAACATAGAAAATGCTTATGGCCCCTTTCTCAGAGCTCAGTTTAAGCTTGTAAAATCCCTTCTCATATCTAGGATATTCCATGGTTGTTTCCGAAGGTGCTTTGACTGCAAATACAAGATTCCCACCTAGAGAAGGGAGGCTCTGAAGATCGGAATAGGTAACATATGCATTTGCAAGGTTCTTTTCTGATTGAGAAAGCATCGAAATCTCCTCATTAAGCCTGCAGAGGGTCTCATCCAGGTCATCTCCTTTTAGGAGGTTTTCTGGATCCATGGAGATATTCTCTTGATTTTCTTTCTCTTCACTATCGAGTATATATCGATCAATGCTTCCCCCAACCCATTTTGCATTGCTTACAGACCATTTGCTTAGAAGCCCCAGTCCTTCCAATACGTTTGTTATGTCATATATTCTTCTTTTTCCTACGTTCAGCTCTATCGATGCTTGATGAATACTCACATTACGATCTGGAGACATGCTTATGAGCTTCAGAAATCTCCGAGTAAGGTTATAAAGCGAGTTTTCCGATCTGGTGGACGATAATCTGTCTGAAGCCGATTTCCTCGCCATAAGGGACGTTTTCGACAGAAATGGTTTTGGTCGAAATGAGGTAAGGTTTCCTAATCGTGGACAATTTAGGCATAATCGGAAATAAAAGACGTAGAGTGTGAAATAGATCAAGTGTACCACCGAGATGGTTGGATATGTACATCTTAAGAAAGAATTAAGGTTTTCATGAATATTATTAGTTTTTCTTGCCCTATTATGACTAAACAAAAGTTTGGGCTAACAGTCAAAAAAGAAGAGGACTTTTCCGAGTGGTATGTGCAAGTCATAATAAAAGGAGAGATGATAGATTATTATGAAATAAAGGGGTGCTACGTAATGCGGCCTCAGGGACAATTTATTTGGAAGTGTATCCAGAAGTGGTTCACTGAGAAGATTGAAGAAGCTGGAGTCCAGGAATGCTATTTTCCCATGCTTATCCCAAAATCGATGCTTGAAAAAGAGAAGAGCCATATAGAAAACTTCTCTCCCGAAGTTGCATGGATTACAAAATGTGGAAACGAAGTTTTGGGGGATCCTGTTGCTATTAGGCCTACTTCAGAAACAATAATATATCCATCATTCTCGAAATGGATAAGAAGTCATAGAGACCTCCCTCTCAAGATAAACCAGTGGTGCAGTGTTCTGCGATGGGAATTGCATGGAACACTTCCATTCATAAGAGGAAAAGAATTTCTATGGCAAGAGGGACATACTGCTTTTTTGACAAAGGAAGAATCTGATGAGGAAGTTTTGGCCATCCTGGATCTTTATTCTAGGATATACGAGGAGCTTCTTGCTGTGCCTGTAATAAAAGGGAGGAAAACAGAGAGTGAGAAGTTTGGTGGTGCAGACTATACAACATCAATCGAAGCTTTTATTCCTGGATCTGGTAGAGGAGTTCAGGCAGCGACATCCCACTTCCTTGGGCAGAACTTCTCTAGAATGTTTGACATAAAGGTTGATACAGATGAAGGTAGTGAAAACAGTAGTTTTGTCTATCAGAATTCCTGGGGGATAACAACCAGATCCATTGGAATTGCAGTTATGATACATTCAGATAACCTAGGGTTGGTGCTTCCTCCAAGAGTGGCTATGACCCAGGTTGTTATTATTCCATGTGGAATAACATCTTCTTCTTCAAAGGATGATGCTGAGAGGCTAAAGATGTATATCGGCAAAATACAGGCTCAGCTCAAAAGTTCCGGAATCCGCGTGTACGTTGACGATAGGAATAACGTAACTGTTGGATTCAAATTCAATCATTGGGAAATAAGAGGAGTTCCGTTAAGGCTAGAAGTAGGATTCAAAGATATGGAAGGTGCTGAGGCCTGCTTGGTAAGAAGGGATACTCGTGCCAAAAGACAGATATCTGTAGAAGGCATAGATCAAACTGTGGCAAATGAGATTGATACAATGCACAATGACATGCTTGCTAGGGCTATTTCAGAAAGAGACAGTAGAATTTCTTATGCTAAGAACTTTGAAGACTTTATCTCTGCTCTTGATAACAAGAATATAATAATGGCACCATGGTGTGGAATTGATGAATGCGAGTCTACCATCAAATCCAGGAGTACAAAGCTTGGACCAAATGGCAGCGTTATTTCAACAGGAGCAAAGACTTTGTGTATTCCTTATGACTCGAAGCCTTGCAGTGGGTTGGAATGCGTGAGTTGTGGCAAGCAAGCTATACATTACACTTTATTTGGAAGATCCTATTAATACTAAAGCCTTGATTGGCCTAGCTTTTAGAAGGCAAAATGAATGATAAAAATAGATATAATTAAAGCGAAGGGATCTTTTACCTATCATTATTTATTGTGCGGAAAATAGGAAAATAACTTTTACTCAAGGTAATAAAAGCCTTTTCAACCACTCATTGCTCTACACTAAAGAATCTAACATTCCAAAAGAAGGCATCTTTCCGGCGTATGATTTGCAGGAATTTCTTTGCTATTTACTTTCATTGATAACAAAACCTTTATGGCTTTGTATGACTCTTCATGTGTTTTGCTCGAAATCAATTCCAAACCAAAAATATCTAGAAAATGGATAGCAACTCCATTGGTCCATCCAAATCCTTTTTGTGCCATATACTCCCCTTTGTATCCAGGACATCCGGCATTCTCACAGCTGTACTTCTCAAAGATTCCTCTCTTTTCTTCATCAACAACAGAAGTAGAGATAGATATGTTTTCCAAGAAAGATTTGGCCATGTGTAATGCCATTTCACGCTCACCTATCCTCTCTAGGAATAATGCCACTGCATGTACGAGTGGAGGCCAGACATTTGGATAATCCCATTGCAAGGTGCTATTCTTATTTTTAGCCCCACTCACCGGCATTCCCCCAGGATGTCCGAACATATCTTCTACAAACATATTCAGGATGTTGTAGACAGTTACGTCTTTGCCTTCTGGAGGTTTAATCCCGTAACACATTGGCATTATGTTTGAGGCATAAAAGCCAGACGACGTGTGTTCTTTGGTATCTATGTCATAATCATTCCATACACCTTCTCGATCGCACCACAAGACGCTATTGATTGCATCGATTCTCTCCTCACTTTTCCTCTTGAAATCCTGAGAGTTCCTTGAATCCTTGCCTTCAACTATTTCATATAACTTTGAAATTATACACTCATTAGCATACATCATTGCATTCAGATCTGCAGGGATCCTTCTGGAAGTCCTTATGGAATCAAGCTGCCCATGCAGTCCTAACCATCTAGTTGAAAAATCCCATCCAGACTCTGCTCCAGCCTTGAGCTCGGAATAAATCTCTTCACTTCTTCTTCTATATTTCTCTTCTCTGGCCTTGTTTTCCTCAGTCGTCATCCTATCCTCGCTATAAGACTCTGCTCTTGGAGTGGTGTCCCTGACCTTGTAAACATTGAGAATGTGTGTCTTTCCGTCCTTTACAACATTTTCTGATTTTTCCCTCATGAAAAACTCATGCTCAACAACTGCAGCATTTAGTCCTCTTTTTATTACATCTTCTATTTCTTCCCATGGAAGGTGTCTATAAAGTGTAAAAAGCATCTGGGGAAAATAAGGAGGCTGGCTTCTATTTAGATAGTATTTCCTAAGCCCATTAGGAATAAAACCAATATTTTCTATTAAAGATATGAAGTTTTCAACCATACCCTTGGCGACTTTCTGCATGCCGTTTCTAACCAAACCTTCTATAACCCAATAGCTATCCCAATAATAGGCCTCTTTAAATCGGTCTCCAGGAATAATGAATGGGTTTTCGACTTTTATCATGGTTGTGTGATTCCCCTCATCCAAATCACGCTGCTTTACATAAATATTCTTCCATTCACTATTAAGTTGTCTTGCAACCCTAAGCAGATTTTCTAGCTTCTGGTTGTATGTATGGTCTTGGCACAAAGGACCACTGTTGACTAAGATTTTATCAAGTTCTGCTATGTAACCCGGCTCCTCTGATGGAATGTCTTGCAAAAGGTCCTCATCATCCTTTGCAAAAATGAGCTCTGCTTCTGGTATAAAGCTGTGTTCGCTAACAAACCTCCAGAAGTCCTGCTCTCCAGTAAAACCCCGATTTTCCTTCAGCATCTCAATAATTAGAGCATTTATCTCCTCTGGAGGCTTAGTATAAACTCTATCAACCAAAGACTTACTGTCCCTGGAAATTTTACATCTAAATGAAGCCTCGAGAAGCTCCGAGCTAACATGGGGATCTGTACCCATCATCAATGGGACCTTCGCCGGAGATGCTGCATGTACGGTAAAAACTGCAAGTATCCATCCCACCAAGCGAGCAGGTTTCATGTTCCTAGTTTTTTTGAAGTTTTTATACTTTAGAACATTATCCATTTAAGTCAAATAATACAAAAGTAAATTAACAGGCTATAATTTTTTTATTTAATAATCAAGCCTTTGGCATGTCTTTCCAATCTTCCTTAATTAGAAAATATGCTTTGCTATATTCTATCATTATTTAGAGTGGAGCAAGTACCTAAATATTCATTAAGATGGCATTTCTATGTTTATTTTGTATTATCCCAGCCCTTAATGGCAGGAAACTTTTTGCTAGGGATTTCCATAATGAATTATATTTTTGTAGTTTACCTAAAGACTCGAGAGTTAAGACAGCTATCTAAGCCACCGTCCAGAACCTATCTCAAGCTTGCAACGCCCGATCAAATAAAGAAGACAAAGGAATATAACAGAGATAAGTTATCCATGTCTATTTTTGAGCTTACCCTTCTTCTTGCACGAGATCTCTATTTGATCAACCAAGGAACACTTGAGAAAGTATATAGCAGCAAATACTTCATGAATAATTGGTACGGAGATGCACTATTTCTGATGGGGTATGCTCACTTCCAAAGGCTTTGTGATCTTCCACTTGAGGTTATTTCAACATTCTACATCGAGGCCAAGCATGGATTCAACAAGACAACATTGTCAACATTCCTGATGGACTTTCTGAAGATGTCACTTGTAATTACGGTTATATTTGGGCCATTCTCTTATGTTGCAACAAAGATAATCAGAATATATCATAAAACATCCTTCTATCTCTATCTGTGGGTTTTCATGGCCATATTTCAGATAGTCCTCGTCGTTGTGTATCCTATTGTTATTCAACCTCTGTTCAACAAGTTTGAGGAGATGGAGGAATCCGACCTTAAGACAAAGATCGAAGAACTAGCAAAGAAGGTTGGTTTCTGTGCTAAGAAAATACTAGTGATGGATGCATCGAAGAGATCTGGGCACTCGAATGCTTACTTTATAGGAATAACTAAGGAAAAGAGAGTTGTGATATACGACACTCTACTAAAACAGACTGATGAGGAGGAGGTGCTTGCTATTTTATGTCATGAGTTTGGTCATTGGAAGTACAACCATGTCATGAAAATGGCATCTATAGTTCTTCTTATACAACTGTTCTATCTGTATGTATTGAATATTTCATTGAACTCTAAGTCCTTTGAGAGACTTGTACTCGCCGGGGACCTGCCACTACTGGTAAGATGTATTTACTTCCTTATGATAATTGGGGCGCTAAGCGTTCCTATTGACACACTAAGAAACTTTATATCTAGGTACTTTGAAGGCCAGGCAGATAGGTTTGCCGTGTCACTTGGATATGGAAAGAAGCTCTCTTCTGGACTGATCAAGCTTTTTGAGAAGAACAGCAGCAACATGGAGCCCGATCCACTTTATTCTGCAGTTGTGCATACCCATCCTACGCTGATTGAAAGAATGAAATTGATTGAAAATGAAATGAATAAAGTCAAGTGATTCTTAAATATTATTTAATAGAAAGCCCTTGAGTAAGATGTCTAAGGGCCAGCTGGACCTAACTCAACTAGTAAAGTCAGCTGTGGACTTTTTGTCCCATTTATCATCATCAAGAAATATGAAATCAAGATATTCATACAAGAAAATAGCTCAAGAATTGAATAGAATTGAGGAACCTTTATACTCATTGGACGGTTTGAAGAGTATAAAGGGGGCAGGAAGCAAAACAATTAAAAGGATACAGGAGTTTGTAGATAAAAAAGTTGTAGAAAGTATAAAGACAGAAGATGATCTTGAGAAATATTCAAATATTCTTTCGCCAGATGCATATGATGAGACGAAGAAAAAGTTAAGTAGTAGAGACATGTTGGGTTATAGCCTTGGGAATGATGCAGATGAGGAAAAGAGGATCCGTATTCCTAGGAAGAGAAAATATGTCCCTGGATATAGAACAGGAAGCTATGGGATAATGAAGGCACTGTGGATAAGGGAGGGGATTACCAAACACGAGATAGCACATATAGGAAGAAATTATTGCGACTCTGAATTTGATTTTACTGCTAGGCACTCTGCTTGGTCATCTATGAAAACATTAACAAAAAAGGGAATTGTGTATAAGGAAGGAAGATCTAAATTCTATCTTACAGATGAAGGAAGAGAGCTAGCAACAACTATGTTTGCGAATACATCTGCCATTGAAGAAGAAGAGGAGGAAGTTACACTTATAATAGATGCTAGAGAAATAAAAAGCAGAAAGTTTAGATTATTTTTCCAAGAATATTTTGAATCGAAGAAAATTAGGCATGATACCCGAATTCTTGAAGTTGGAGATTTCCTTTGGATTAGAGGCGAGAAGGTATGTGGGTTTATAATAGAGAGGAAGAAAGGAAGTGATTTTGTGAGTAGTATAATGGATGGCAGATTCAAGGAACAAAAGAATAGATTAAAAAGTACTGGAATAAAGAAGATCTTTTACATCGTAGAGGGATTGAAGAGCACCCATATGCAAAGCGTGGGGAAGGGGCTTGTGATGTCGTGTTTGGCGACAACGAAACTAGAGGGATTTATTGTTATAGAAACGAAGGACATAACTCAGACGGGCTCTGTTATTCACATGATAGACTGTGAGGTAAGAAAAGGATATGAAAAAGGGCTTGAGGCTCCAGATAGATTAAAGAAGGATGAAGAATGTGAAGAGTACCTAAAGCCCTGTGAGAGTTCTGATGGAGAGATGGAGATGAGTTATGGAAGTTTTATTGACAAGGGCGCCAAAGGAAAAGGGAGAACCCAGACATACTTGCTCTACATATCCCTACTTTCCATTAAAGGAATGGGCCATAAAAAAGCTTGGGCATTGGCTGAGTTTTATAAGACAATTGGGGAATTGATTGGAAAAGTTAAAAACAATGGGCCAGGAAAGCTCTATGAATTTGAGGTGGAAGGAAAGAAGATATCCCGGAAGAACGCCGATGACATAATAGAGTTTTTTCTGAAATGATCTGTGTATGATAATCAAAAATATTTTTCTCCCAGGATGAGTGGGATCAGCGAGAAATTAAAAGGTCTGAAGTTCATGCAAAGAGCAGAGAGAAAGAACAGTAGTGATGGAGAGGTATCATTTTCGACATATTTTTGTAAAAGGAGTATCTTTAACTATAACAACAAACAAAAGATTTATGATCGAGAGGCTCTGAAAAAAGCTAAGAACTGAAAGATACCTTGTATCTTTTATTAAAAATGTGTATGGTTATGCTAATTTTGCCGACCCCTTCCGTGTTAGCTTTGGATGAATGAGGATGGTGTGAATATAAAGGAGCTTATAAGTGCAAGATTTCAGAATCCGAAGTTCGTCTATGATGGAAAGAGGATGAGGGTTTTGCAAGAAAGAAAGGTCGTGGATTACACCTCGGGAATTTGCATCCAAAGGGTGAGAAGAAGATTAGATCCTTTACAAGTTAATACAAGCTTTGAATTGTCTCCCCAGATCCTCAACCTGAAGTCGCCAGAGCTGTGCTATAATGACATCCCTAGCCTGTTTACGACAAAGATTGAGCATATCAGTGTCAATAAAGTTAAATGCCCAGTGAACATTGTTAGATGGACTCCTGATGGGAGAAGATTAATGAGTGGTACAGCCACGGGAGAATTTACACTATGGAACGGGTATGGATGCAATTTTGAAACTATTCTACAAGCACATGAATCACCTGTCAGAGGAATGGCTTGGTCACCTTCAGGATCATTTTTGATTTCTTCAGATAATTTCGGAATAATTAAGTACTGGCATCCATCGATGAACAATATCCAGATAATACAAGGCCATGCAGAAGCAGTGAGAGACCTTTCGTTTTCTCACAACGACAGCAAATTCTGCTCGGCCTCTGATGACTCTACAATAAAAGTTTGGGACTCTATTGAGGCAAAGGAGGAGTCTGTCCTTCGAGGACACAACTGGGATGTAAGAGCTGCACAGTGGCACAAATACAAGTCTCTAATAGCCAGTGCCGGAAAAGATAATCTTGTCAAGATGTGGGACCCACGTACTGCTGAGGAATTGTGCACTTTACACCATCATAAGAATACAATACTAGCCTTGAAATGGATGGGCGATGAGAACTATCTTCTCACAGGAGGAAAAGATCAAGTAATAAAGATGGTGGACATTAGGACAATGGTTGATGTGTTCACTTATAAAAATCACAGGAAGGAAGTTACATCAATAGGAACACATCCCTGTATTCCAGATATGTTTGTGAGTGGAGGTACAGAAGGAGGGATTTATTTTTGGCAAGCATATACTCAGGTACCTTTGGAGGTTATTGAGGAGGGGCATGAAGGCACTGTGTGGTCGTTAGACTATCATCCGGTAGGACACATTTTGGCATCTGGGTCTGTAGACCAAAGCGTGAGGTTCTGGGTTAGGCCAAGACCAGACGAAAATGCTGAAGTTTCTGCTGGAGGATTTGATGATGAAGAAAACAATTCCGATGGCGGTGCAATACCAGGATTGTAGTGATAATGCTTCCCTGTAAGATGCCGGTGAGGCTTTCATGCCGTCTGTTATTAAATATATTTGGCTTCCTATTTTATTTACTGAAGAAAGTTGGATAATACAATTGAGAAAAATAAAAACAAATCCTGAATGATTACAGACCATGAATACGATTTTGTTATTCTGGGGACAGGACTGGTAGAGTGTGCAGTCGGATGCATTTTAGCTGGAAAAAACAAAAAGGTTATTCTAATAGACAGAAACCCGATGTATGGATCTGACTTTGCAACGCTAAGGTATACAGAGTTAGAGACATATTTTCGAAACTTAAATACCATTCCAGAGCTGAAGACCTACGATTCTGAGTTTTCGATAGATCTGACACCGAAGTTGTTTCTTGCAGATAGCAAAATGCTGAAGATGCTAGTCAGATATGGAATTGATGAGTATTTGGAGTTTTGCAGAATTCCTGGATCCTTTCTTTGGAAGAAGAAATTGTATTCTGTTCCAACGAATGAAGCTCAGTCGATGACAACTGGATTGATAGGGATATGGCAGAAGCCAAAGGTCATGAGATTCTTCTGGAATGTTCGGGACTATGCAAGGGCTGCAATGAAGGGAAAGCCATACAAGTTTAAAAACACTATGAGAGAAGAATTCAAAGAATATGGACTTACAGAAGAGTCGATGGAGCTCATAGGCCACGGGATAGCTTTGAATCTTGACGATTCTTATTTGGACAGGGATCCAAGAGAGACGTTTGACAAGATTGTAACATATGTAAGATCGATTATATGCTACGAGAATTCAATGGAGTCGCCCTATTTATACCCAAGATATGGGCTTTCTGAGATTGCACAGGGATTTGCCCGAAGCTGCTGCACAAAAGGAGGAGAAATAATGATAAATGCGGAGATACTGGAAATTAATGAAGAAAATATGGAGATCCATGTTCAAGAGCCTGTTAACAAAAAAGTTCTGAAAATAAAAGCAGGAAAGATAATTTCCGATCAATCTTACTTCCAGAAGAGTGTGGTTTTGTATGAGATTATAAGAGGAATATGCGTGATACGAGGAGATGCCGCTTGCGTAACAAGAGGAGCTTCTTCAGCACAAATAATTTTCTTGAAAGGAGAGTTAGGAAGAAAGAATGACATTTTTGTTGTTATATTGGGACCTGAAGAGAAGTCCACACCCGAAGGATACAAGGTGGCGATTATAAGCACTGTGAAAGAAACTGATGATCCTGAGGGAGAAATAAGAGTTGTTCTGGAGAAGCTGGGGGATATTGTCAGATACTTTGTTGATGTAAAGCCTGTATACCGAGCAGAAGATATGGAGAATATAATCTTTACAAAAGGGGTAGATGAATCCCCGCACTTTGAAGATGTTTATGAAGAGATAGAAAGAATATGCAAAAAGCTAAATGTTTGTGACTAATTGTTATGGTCAGGTTTCTTTTATTCCAAGGGTTTCTACGGTCCTTGCAGCGAAGTTTACAACTATTGGATTTGGTAAGCCCTTATGGAAATAAAGACTGGGCTAGTAGGGAAGGCTCTTTCATCTTGCTACTTAAAGACCAATAAAACATCGGCTATATGCTGCATACATTTTGAACAGAAGGGAGAGACGGATCCCTGGGTTGAGGTAAATTTTTCGGAAATGATTCCCTTGGAGATCCGCTCACCGATTTCCTCTATTGCGAATTCTCTACTTTCATCAAAGGCCCGGTCTACAAAGATTAAGGTATCCTTTCATACTTTGAGGCATGGGGAGGACCTGCTTTCTTGCCTTATCAACTCATTTTCCATATGTGTTATATTATCTGGGATTAGAGTTGTAGATACTATTTGCTCTAGTACAGTATATGCGGGAAAAGATAGGATTGCACTTACAGAGGGACCTGATCTACATTCGCTACACATGGTGTATATGATTCATAGGAAAAGAATCATGCAGGTACATTTTAGTGGGGAGATGGATTTTTCTCTTCTTGCTGAAGCCACTGAGAAGCTTGTTCATAGATGTACTGAGCAAGGAGAGCTGATAAGGTCTAAAGTAGAGGGGGTTGCGAAGGATATGGTGAATAGATGAGGCTTTTAGATTCTACCACTATGATGAAATGAGGGAATTACAAAATCCCCAATATGAGTCCAAAGGAATCTGAGAAGAAGGAAGAAGTTGGGGCAAAAAGAAAAATTTTTGTGGTGGTTGGAATGGCAGGAAGTGGGAAGACAACCTTTTGCCAAAGACTATACTCATGGATCTCCCAGGATAATTGCAGAGTAAATCCGGATACTGGATTGAATTCATACATATACTCAATCAACTTGGATCCTGCAGTTGTGAATGCAAAGATGCCTTTAAATCTTGATATAAGAGATGTTGTGGATTATCACGAGACGATGGAGAAATATAATCTAGGGCCTAACGGTGGGATTACTACATGCTTGAACTTATTCCTTTTGAATATCGGGGAGTATATTGACAAGATAAAGGAAGAATATGTTATTATAGATACTCCTGGGCAAATTGAGGCATTTACATGGTCATCTCCAGGGTACATGCTTATTGAGACACTGAAGACCATTGGAAACGTTATCCTCGTATATGTAGTTGATTCTGTATCTTCGCACAAACACGCTGTATTCATTTCAAACATGATGTATGCAGCTTCCTTGATGTGTAGGTACGAGGTTGAGGCACTATGTCTCTTCAATAAGAAGGATCTATCTAGGAGTGAGGTTCTTGAAGAGTGGATCTCTGATTATGAAAGCTTCCGGGATTCATTGAATGAAGACAACATATTTTCTCCTATTTTGGGGTCAATGGCTCTTTACTTTGAGGAGTTTTACAACTCGGTAAAATCTGTATCTATTTCTTCACATACAGGGAGCGGAAGGTCTGATTTCTTCGATGCTGTTAACCAGCTACTAGAAGAGAAGGATACTTAAGAGAATAAAATGATGATACAATATCTCAAAGTTTGAGCAAAAAAGGAACCAAATTTTTACGATTTTGAATCCCCAGGAGCTTATGAAAGCTAAGGATAGGAGGAATCGAACCAGGATGAAGACCATTGATAGTGTTGCGAAGATAAAGGAGTCGAAGACTGTGTATTCGCTGCCCAATGGACCCTACATGGTGGTTTCTATTGTTTCACTAGGAGGAGACTGCGGAAACTATTTTGACAAATACTTGCATGGAGAAGGGGGATTGTTCTTTTCGGAAGAGCATAAGATGAATTTCTTATTTAAGCCTACAGACGAGCTTAATGAACTTCAATTAGGGTATACTTGTAGAGCAAGTGATGTAGTGGTGTTTTTTGTCAATTCCAACGAATTGGAAGACAGCAGGCTTAAGATAATCAAGAAGTTTGTTCCAAGCTGCTTGTTTTGCATAGCCAATCAAGGCCTAAAAGATACAGCTAAAAGGTTTATAAAGAAGCATTTCCCGAAGGAGCGACTAGTTGAGATAGATGAATTGATGGGAGCTTTAAGCAATGTGAGAATTAGAAATACGTCTGTTTGTAAAAGACCATACATTGTACCAAACAAAGTTTATTGCGATGGAGAGTACTTCTATGTTGAAGGGTTCCTGAAACGTGGGTTCCTAACTGACAAAGTGATTGTCAATGGGCGATATGAGATGATCATTGAAGAAGTTCTTGGTGATAGAGTATATAAGGGGGGTGATTTGTGTTCAGGGACTGATCTTAGAGGAACTTTTCACACCGATGTAGAGAGGTCAGAGGAGGAATATGACTCCGAATCCTTGACATCTGCTTGCAATGATTCTGATGTAAAGGAAAATGATTCTGATGATGAGTCTGTCATAGAGGATGAATCGTCTGGAGAAGATCGTCCCTCGCTTATAGATAAGTATTCTGGGTATAGAGGAATAAGAAACCTTTCTACGTGCAACTTTAGATCATGTAATTTTCCAGAGCATTACAAAAGACTTGTATTTTTTGACGACTTCAAAAGAGCTGAGAAGCTTGTTAGCGGACAGAACAGTATAATTCCCAATAATCAGATGGTAAGGATAAAGCTCAGATATGAAGGGCTTCTTGAAGAGCAGATATGTGTGCTATTTGGATGCTATGAATATGAGGATCAGAAGACAATACACAACTTTTACTTTGAGGGGCAAGAGGCATTAGGGGAGGAAGACATGGTTGTTGATCTAGGGCATAAGATTATTAATGTACGTCCGATGATTACCCGGAATTTAAACCACAAGGTTTTCAAAAGGCAAAAAGAGCTTGAATCTGGAGTTATCAGCTTTATTGGGCCGATTGCTTTTGGATTATCTAGAGTTCTCATATACAAAAAATCTGTACTGGGAGAGTTGTCTGCATCAACATTTGCTTCGGTTGGAATGAACGGGTTTGTAGGAGATAGAATTATTTTTGAAGAGGCAGTGCTCCAGGGAATACCATTCAGGAATAAGAAGAGGTACAGCCTTGTCAAGCGTATGTTCAGTAGCAAGGAGGAGGTCATGTACTTTCGAAACATTCAGCTATACATGCGGAACAAGAAGATTACGGGATTTATTAAGAAGCCCATAGGAACAAAGGGAACATTCAAAGGATATTTCACCCAGCCTATAAAATCTGGAGATAAGGTGATGATGTCTCTATACAAGAGGGTTTTTCTGGAAAACCAATAAACATTATCCCAACGTTATTTTAAAGCTTGATTTTTGCTTCCCTGAATGAAAACATATATCAAGGAGAAGAGGTTAGGAGAAGGGACATATGCAGTAATATATCTTGGGTATAGAGCTCTTCCTCAAGACAAGCCTTTTGTGAACACCGGGACAAGAATAGAAGATACTCCAGTGGCGATAAAGAGAGTAAAGCCGACAAAGTACACACAGGGGCATGAGATAAGTGCTATAAGGGAAATCAAGGCCCTGAAGAGAATAAGTAGTAAATATGTTGTTAAGCTATTGGATGCTTTTATACACGATAAGTGTGTTCACATAGTTTTAGAATACGTTGAGACCAATCTTGAGAATGTAATAAGAAATACCGATAAAATTATCATGCCTGGGGATATCAAGGCATGGATGCTAATGATATTGAGGGGGGTTTATGAGTGCCATAAGCTATTTATAATCCATCGGGATATCAAGCCGAACAATATACTTATTACAGCTGAGGGAATGGTTAAGCTGGCAGATTTCGGACTTACTAGGGGGATAAGAAATAAAATGACACCACAGGCGGTGACTAGGTGGTACAGAGCACCGGAGCTTCTCATGGGATCGAGGGACTATGGAAGCCCTTCTGACATGTGGTCTGTAGGATGTGTATTTGCGGAGTTATTTTTGAGGGTTCCTTTATTTGGAGGTGACACAGATATTCACCAATTAGATATGATCTTTAGAGCTCTTGGAACACCTACAGAAAAGGAATGGCCGGGAGTATCCACCCTACCTGAGTTTCTTGAGTTTCAGCAGTATGCCAAGATATCCTTAGGTTCTCTATTTTCAGCAGCATCTTCTGATGCATTAGATTTGTTAGAAAGGCTTCTTACTCTAAATCCATGTAATAGAATCAACTGCGATGATGCCATAAAGCATCCCTACTTTAAATCGCTACCTCTACCTACACCCATAGGAAAGTTACCTGTGTAAGGAATTGTGGCCTAATGTACCATGAATGCTGATATAACCATCGATTTATACCGACATGCAAAGGATCTAAATCAAATGGTTATAGCGCCCTTTTATTAATCGCATTTGTCTAAAAACAAAAAACCCTTCAAATAATATGCACTCAAGAGATTTTGCATCCCAGGCCATGCATCAGGCAAGCAAGCAGTTTCCAAAAGCATTTGAGGGGCAAAGGAGACCAAAGATGAAAATTCCAGACTTTCCTTTGGAGTTGGAGAAAGACCAGGCGTCTTTTTTCTCTTTCGATACATCGATTCAGCCACCTCCACTTAGCACAACAAATTGTTTCATCACAGAGACAACAAACACGGATCCCAACTTACTAAGGTCCACCATGTATACTCTTCCTACGGACACAGATACGTTTGAATCTATGGAAATTCCCTTTGGGCTTGTCCTCAATCCATTTAACCAAAAAGCCATGGCTACCGAGCTAGATAAGGAGATTTCAGTAAGGTGTTGGCAATGCCAAAGTTATGTCAATATATTTACTAGGATAGAAGGAACCGTTTTCTATTGTAACATTTGTGATTCAAAAAATCAAGTAAAGGAAGGAATAAGCAATGAGGTTACAAGATACTCCACAATAGAATATGTCACTAGAACAAAGAATGTAAAGGTTGGAAATGCCGAGCTAGGGAATATGGTTTCCGAAAATTTGTTCAGAACTACTATAGCTCATGGGCCAGTGTTCATTTTTGGGGTTGATACAACTGTTCCCACATTAATGGAGCATGCTGTGAAGGCTATTGGATATCTTATAAAGGATGAAAACTTCCGATTTCTGTTTAAGAAGATAGCTGTTGTTTTGTTCTCTGATGCCATCTCATTAATCAAGGCATCTGGAAGGATAATTACTGAGGTTCTATTATCTGACAAACTTCAACTTCCATTTATTTCTCCGGAATTCCTAATGGATGTCGAAGATAACGAGCTTATGGACTTATTGATAGAACATACTACAAAGATGCCTGTGGGCAAAGGAAACCTCAAGAATGGGTTTAATGATTGCTTAAAAGTTAGTATTTCCATAACAGGATACTGCAAAGGGTCGAAGATGGCAGTATTTACCAATACTCAGGAAAAACTAGAAGAAGAGGAGATAGCAAAACAGCTCATTGAAGTGGGGTGCTCACTGAGTGTCTTTTCAATGCAAAAGACGCCAGCATCCAGGCTGTGTGCTCTAACTACTGGTAGAAGTTTTATATATACGTCTGAAACCCTTTCGAAGCTAGCGACTGACTTGATGAATTTAGGGACTATGAAAAGCTCTTATAAGGTAAGGGTTGAAGCAAAGACTTCTGATGCCATAAGAAAATTAAGCTTCTACGGAAATACTGCTTTTGAGCATCTTGGGTTTCAAGATTTCGCACAAATGGATGATAAAACCACATTTGGAATAACCTTCTCTCTCGAAGAGTCTCTGAAAAATAAGTCTAAAGTGTATGTTCAGATGATACTAAGCTTCTACTGTTTTGACGGCTCAAGCCGAGTTCTTGTTATGAATACCAGCTTTGAAGCTTCATCAAGAATCTCAGAGGTTTATGCAGGCCTTAGCTTTGACACCCTATCATGTATATATGCAAAATATATAGCAATGGACGAAAACACTGTCAAAGAACATAGCAAGAAGGTTGAAAACTCCATCAGCCGGTCTCTCAAATACTATAGAAATAGTTGCTGTAAAGAAGCATCTAGCTCTCAATTTGTTCTTCCAGAATCTATTAAGCTAATTCCTCTTATATACCAATCCATGCTGAAGAATAGCTGTTTCTCTAATAGCGCAAGCAGAGATAGCATATCTCAAGTAACAGGCTTTACTGTTGAACAAAACCTCAGGTTTTTTTATCCACGGCTGTTTGCGTTTACCGACTTCTACATAGACAAGTCTCTGGATAAGATCAAGGCCCTTAAGCTTACTGCCGAGTCCCTTAACTCCGAAGAAATCTACGTCTTGGACAATTCTCAAAAGATATATATTTACATTGGAGAAAACGTAGATACATCCTTAAAAGAGGCTATATTTACAGACAAGACAGAGGAAAATGAGGTTCTACGTAAAATGATTGAAGAATTCTACTCCTATTACGATAGCGAGCTACCAGTTGTATTTGTGGAGGAAGGAAAGGGAGGGCCTGAGGTTGAATTTATCGGATATTTAGTTGAAGACAGGCTTAATAACATACCTTCTTACCCGGATTACATATGTGAGCTTCATTTCAAAGTTAAAAATGCCTGAAGGCGGTGGTCCTTTCAAGGGGGAAAAGAAAGTGTTAAGTAAAGTCATGAAATAGCTTTTAATTAGTCGTCTTTACACCTCTTCATCCTTTTGTAAATCTTCTTCAAGTGATGCAGCATGGATCAAGATTATTATACCACAGATTGCGGATATCGCGAGAAGCCCTACTATTGCTTCCTTGAAGAATATAAAAAAGATAAGGATCCCAACAATCCCAGCTATACATACAGACCTTGGTTCCATCTCAATATTAAACAGTGTTGGCTTAGTCTTGTAAGCATACGCTGTAATGGAAATAATTCCAATAAGAATAATTAGCTCTAAGCGGTACAAAACATATATTAGTGTAAGTATGCTTGCCATTGCAAAATAATGGAATTTAAATCTATCAAGATTAGTGAGGATTCTCCTTTTTGCATCGTTTAAATCACGCGGGACAGAGGCCTTGCGTATGTTAAAGAAGTCCTTTGCTACATGCTTGTTTCCAAGAGCCTCCTTGATATTTTTTTGGAAAGTTTCCTCTTCTTGTATTCCTCCTTGCATGTTTTCTGAGGGCTCTTCGCTTAACTACTAAAGATTCATCTTTGTAATGTTTCAAAAATGATTGATTTAAAAGAAACACACCCATTACCAATAAAATTTTACTCTGAGAAGCATTTGTTATGAGTCCTCCAATCAAATCTTCTCCCAAATGGAGTTAGTGATTTCAAACATGGAAGCACTCGAACCGACATCAATTGTAAAAACATCACTCATTTTCTTGTTCTTTATCCGGCAATATTTTCTTCCATCTCCCTCAAGAAACTCAATTCCAAATCCTTTAACAATTTCAAGGTATATTTCATTAAAGGAAGGCCTTGAAAGGGTACGCAGTCTTTCTTCTTTTTCTTGAATACTTTTATCTGCCATAATGATACCTACCTTTATTTTTTCGTTTTCGTCCTCAAGCTCAACTATCTTCTTAGCAAGCTTTAACTTTTCATTATTGATCTCTATGAATGCATCATTTTTTTTACTGTGGGTATAGGAGTATTTTCTTACTTCTCCTTCAAGCTGAATATTCTTTTTTTTAAAAAGCTGGACATTGTCTTGGAGAGCCTTAGTCACCGTCTCCATTTTCATCCTTTCTTCTTTTCTTTGGCTGTCCAAAGCCATAAGTATGTTCTTTTCTGCAGGGTTTTTGAACTTCTCACAAAGATCTTGTAGCAATGTCTTTGTTTCCTCCATCTGGGTATGCTTTTTTCTCATCTCAGGTACTCGTACGATCCATGGTCCCTGTAAGACGGCGTGGGGATGGGTATTCAGGTTGGATGGCCGAGTGGTCTAAGGCGCTGGCTTAAGGTGCCAGTCTCTCAGGAGGCGTGGGTTCGAACCCCACTCCAGCCACTTTTTCCTGCCCAAATTAATTCATTTTAGTTCAGGGAAAAATGTATTTTAATTTAATATCTCAAGCACAATGCCACAATATAAGAACCATTAGTTTATTGTTTCAAGGAAGCAAGTCTCTGGCGTCCTCATAAGTTATTTTCGAATGGATGCTTCCTTGAACCATGTCCTTACTAATCCTTACGTGAGCTTTTGGATATTTTGAGTTGATTTTTTTTATCAAATCTTCATTATCTGATACATTTGCAGCTATCAAGCATTCTTCCCCAATATACGTATAAACAATACATTCGACATCATGTTTTGCTGCTTCTCCGCAAAGAAGGCCTATGAATCTGGTGAGGTCTTTTCTAGTGCACGACTCTGTTGGGTGGTAGTAGTAAATCATATTTCTGGCATTTGAGCCTGAAACATTTTTGCTTTCAGCTATCAATCCAGTGATTTCTTTTTTATTCTTGGCATATTGGGCCCGGCTAAGTTCCTCCCCCTTCTTTTTGTTTTTTTGGTTTAGTGCTTCGACCTTCTGTTTGTAGAATAATGGGATTGCCTTATCAACGTTGACAACCTCTCCGATACTAAGCTTACTCAGATAAGACTCTGCTTCTTCATCGAGCTCTTGGGCTTTCTTCCCCGTCACTGCAACTATTCTTCGTGTATTAGCTGACACCCCTGTCTCATTGATAATCCTGAATCTCCCTATGTCTGAAACATTGGTTACATGTGTCCCTCCACACATCTCTTCAATAACTAATCCATCATTTTTCATCGTTATGACCCTCACCTCCTCAGGATATTCTTCATTCCTCATCCTAACGATGTTGGGATTCTCCAAAGCTTGACTCTTTTCCAAAATAATAGATTCAACTCTCGCATTACTCTTAATGAATTCATTGACTTTTTTTTCTACCTCCTCTAGTTCCTCATTTGTTAACTTTCTTCCCTCGAAATCAAATCGTAGCTTGTCTGGATCAACGAGGCTTCCACGTTGCTCAGTCTTGATTATGGTACGAAGAAAGAAGTTCAGTAAGTGTGTTCCTGTATGATTTCTCATTGTTCTTCTTCTTAGTTCGTAGTTATATGTTTGTAAGGCTTGGAATGATGCACTTCCTTCCAGAGTTCCTTTGTGAACAACGAATCTCTTGATTGCCTGAGTATCTGTAACATTGAAGACTCCAGTGATTTTCTCTCCATCATAAAAAGTTATTTTTCCTGTGTCTCCAACTTGGCCTCCACATTCCGCATAAAAACAAGTCTTGTCAAACACAAGTCCAACTTCTGTCTTTTCAGGTATTTCACTTGGTTCAGTTACAATATCTTTCCCTACAATGGCGAAGAGAAGTACAACATTTATATTATTCTTTTCATACTTAGAAGAATCGTCTGTAGGTGGAAACTTGGAACACATGTCCATATCAATACTAATCTTCATTCCCTTAGACTTCTTGCTGACTTCAATTGCTTTTTGCCTAAAGTTTTCGAAGTTTGTATAATCGATCTTGATGTTCCTTTCCCTAGCCATCAACTCTGTCAAATCAATAGGAAATCCATATGTATCATACAGTAAAAATAAGTCCTCTCCACTTATTTTGTCATTATTCTCCACAATCTTATTGAATCTCTCAATTCCTTTTTTTAAGGTTTTCATAAACAAAGCCTCTTCTCTGCTCACACAATCAGCCGATTCTAGATCTATTCCTATTGTACCCGCTGCAATCCGCACCAGCTCTTCAAGAACCCCTTCCTCCAATTTCAAAACCTCGTGTGCATATCTAACAGCTCTGCGCAGAATTCTCCTCAGTACGTACCCTACTCCATCATTGCTGAAATCAACCTTGTCATGAATACAAACGGCTATGGTTCTGCAATGGTCGGCTATGACTCTAAAGGCAACATCCTCGCTTTCCTCAGAATCCTTATACTTGGAAGTGCAACATCCTTCTATAGCCTTGATTATTGTGGAAAAGCTATCTATCAGGTAATTGGACTTGACATCAATGAGTATGCTCAAAAGCCTCTCCAGCCCTATCCCCGTATCTATACACTTTCTTTCAAGAGGGACAAGCCCTGAGGCAGTCCTATTGTATTCTATAAATACAATGTTCCAAATTTCAATGACATTGGGGTCGTCTTTGTTCACTAATTCGGAGGCATCCCTATTCCCGATCCTATCATAGTGTATCTCTGTACAGGGCCCGCATGGACCCGTATCCCCCATCTCCCAGAAATTGTCTTTGTATGAAGCTGGAATGATCCTGTTAGAGGGAAGATACTTGAGCCATATTCTTCGGCTCTCCTTATCTAGCTCGTCATAATACGTGACATATAATTTATCCTTGCTTAATTTAAGTATCCCAACTAAAAACTCCCAGGCAAATCCTATTGCTTCTTCCTTAAAATAATCTCCAAATGACCAGTTCCCCATCATTTCAAAGTATGTATGATGATATGTATCCTTCCCCACATCATCTAGATCATTGTGCTTCCCTCCTGCCCTGATGCATCTTTGCACACTACAGGCTCGGCGCAGGTCGTTTCTCTCTCCAAGTAAGTTTTTCTTAAACTGGACCATCCCACTGTTTGTAAAGAGCAAGGTGTCATCTTCATAAGGAATTACAGAGCTTGAGCTTACAACTTTGTGTGACTTCGAGGTAAAATAATCTAAAAACGATCGGCGTAGTTTTTCAGTTGTCCACAACATTAGGGCTCAAACTTTCAATGAATAGATATTTATTTTTCTTGCTAATACAAAGCCTACGCCACCCTAAGTAGGCTTGAATGTCTTTGGTGTCACTATCTGATTCTTCCAGATAATTCATTTCTTATTTCTTTCAGGAGCAATATAAGGCTTTTTGGACACATCCCAGAATCCAAAAGCTTATACATTTGGTCAATTATATCTTCACTGAAATGCAGCTTCAACTCATTGGCAAATTCCAATATGCCCTTGTATACATCTTCCATTCTTGTAAGAAAACAATGTTAGGGCTCCTTTTAAAACTTTTCTTGGCAAATTCGCGCTGATAGAGTAGAATTGCTTTATTTATTTTGCCTACTAATCTCCGCCATTCTTTCTAAGTGTTCGCTAGTTGGTAATGCCGTAGAGCCTTGGATTTCTCTTCCTCCAAAGCTATAGTCAAAGTCCTTTTCAATGACAAACCGTATATCGCTACTGTCCACAACACTCTTGCCTTTGTGCTTGCATAGCAATGCAGATCTGTGTATTATGTCTGATAGGAACTTCTCCGTTAAAAGCTGAAGATTTCTCATTACCTCCTTGTCAATCTTTTTGTTACAAAGCCTCAAGAGTTTCTTTGGACAAAGAAAGTGATGATCGATGTTCATTTTGGGGATGCAAAACATGGCAAAGCTATTTCCCCTTCATTCTCAAATAGCGAAAATGAAGGATAGAATACAGGAAATAAAATATACAGATGAGATGGATTACATCGTTGAGGGTCTGGATAATGATGAAATAGATGAATCTTTGAGGTTGGTAATTGATTCAATAACTGATGAAAGATTCAAGACCTATATGAAAGAGTCTAGGCACCTGGAAGAAATGATCCAGATAATGTCCAGAAAGAAAATATCAGTGTCTGCATCCAATATGATACTAGAAATATTATTCCAGGTATTCAATCCGTACTCGTTTGTTGACTTTGAAGGGTTGTTTAGAATTTTGATGGTGATATTTGATGGTCTTCTGATGGAAGGCACATTATTCGATGCTTCTTCTTGTATAAAACCAAAAATAAAATCCATAATAGAGTTACTCGGGAGAATCCCAATCAAATGGTACCCTGGACTTTCTAAATCCATCGAGCTTAAAAAAATAGTATTTATTTTGCAAATATGTATGAGTAAAAGAATAGTTAAGTGGAATGAGTTTCTACTTTCTCTTTTGATGGAGTGTCCTGAGTTTGAACTAAGCGAAGACTTTATTAGAATTTTATTAAGGAAAGGAAGAAACTATGAAATATTAGCAAACTATACAACGCTTGAGGCAAATGTTGGGAGATTGTCTTTAAGTCCGAGTTTCAAGGAGTGCCTGAAGAAAGCTGTTCTAAGAGAGTTTGTAAAAAGCAAAGGCCCCAGAATCCTTGGGTATATGAAGAGAGAAAGTTCTTCATATGCAGTTCCATCCATTCCAAGGCACAAAAGAGAAGAAATGAGGATTTTGAATAGAAGAAAATATCTGATGATAATACTCATCAATCTGATTTCCAGGAACTTCTGTTTGGATATTCCTTTAGACTTAATTGTAAGAGCCTACCATACAGTAGATGAAGTAACAAGATGTTATATGGCCTTATTTCTTCTCATTTTTGTCCAAGATTCAGAAAAAAACAGTATTCAGAATGCGTATATTGAAGACCTTAAAAAGAACGCAAGATGTCTGATTTTTGATTGCAGTGCATACCTAAACGAGGATGTTCTAAGCAAGATTGTCAAAAAATCTAGCTAATCTCGTTGCGAAGAACCACAAATCTTACCTGTTATGAATATATGTTTCTTATTTCTGAGTATCTGTGTGATTTATTTTGTTGTATTTTAAACCCCAGGCATGGAAGAGAAATCCCTAATTCAAGATGATAAGGAGGTTGCAAGAGAACTATTTACAATGATCAAGAGAGACACCACTGCTATAGAGACGGGGCTTGATGAAAATATTAGTGGGGTAGGAACGGATAGAGGAAAGCTCTTAGTTGCAGAGCAGTTCTCAGATATGGGGTTATCAGATGAGCTTTTAAAGGCTATATATAACAAAGGATTCGAAAAGCCTAGCTTAATTCAAAAATCAGCAATACCTCATATTCTTAGAGGAC
Source organism: Encephalitozoon romaleae SJ-2008 (assembly GCF_000280035.1). Taxonomy (NCBI): domain Eukaryota; kingdom Fungi; phylum Microsporidia; family Unikaryonidae; genus Encephalitozoon; species Encephalitozoon romaleae. Next base: position 170,200 of record NC_024897.1, read on the forward strand.
ATAACGTTGTAGTTCAAAGCAAAAGCGGGACCGGAAAGACGATAGCTTACACTTGTGGGATCCTTGGAAACACAAGGGCTGGGGAAGGAACCCAAGCATTAGTAGTTACACCCACCAGAGAGCTAAGCACACAGGTTACCGAGGTTATTTCGGGTCTAGCCAAATCCCTTGGAATGAAAGTTTTTTCAGCATTGAAAAACAAAGCTACGGACTCTGTTATGGGAGAGATTGTTGTTGGAAGCCCTGGAACTATTCTGAAGCTCATTGATCTTGGAAAACTGAATCATAAAGAGATTAGGACTATAGTCCTTGATGAGGCAGATATTCTTCTTGATAAAGACATGATGGGAACACAGACCTTCAGGATACTCAAGCTTGTTTCTGGGGCACAGATTGTTTTCTTTTCCGCAACATACTCTGAACAAGTTAAGCAAACAATTGAATTTTATGCGCCTGATGCAATCAAAATGTATGAGGAGCGTAACGGAAAGCCAGACGAAATTAAGTTATTCTACATAGAATTAGAAGGGGACAACAAAAGAAAGGCATTGAAGTCTCTTTATGAATATCTTTCAATTAGTCAAATGATCATATTTGTAAGTTCAAAGGCAACAGTCAATTACTTGAGGAAAAAATTAGAAGATGACTTGCATTCTGTGTCATGCTTGCATGGCGACTTAGAGATTGAGGAAAGAGAGAGAGCTGTTGAAGAGTTTAGATCTTCGAAATCCAAGATCCTTCTTACAACAGATGTCTTCTCAAGAGGGATGGACATTCCACAAGTCAATCTAATTGTTAACTATGACCTTCCAATATACAAAGGAATTGCATCGACACAAACCTATATCCATAGGATAGGAAGGTCCGGAAGGTTTGGAAGGACAGGGTTTGTAGTGGATTTTGTTCGGGATGAAGAACTAGAAGGATATCTAAAATTCCAAAAAGAATTAAAATTTGCATCGAAGAAATTTACAATTAGGGCGCTTGAAGAGATTGCAGCAGAGCTTGGGTAGTAAATAAACATCTTGATGAAGACTTAGAAAACATAAGAACTCAGTTACTTTGGCATAACATGTACACATTTATTCTAAATAAAACTTTTGATTACCAATAACTTAAAAATTAATTCTTTAGTCCTTAGAATGGAGAATCCAGAAGATGATTTTGTGCCAGACTTCACACATTTAGCCACTATAGGAGAGGTATCAGATAGGAACAGCTTGGTTAAGCAGGTGGGGGGCATTGCATATATTTCTGTTGGTAAACAGCTCAATGGATGGAACATAAGATTTTCTGAAATTGAAAGAAGTATACCTACTCTTAAGAAAAAAATAACCAGCTTTGACTTTTCTGATGATCTGCTGGTCATAGGTTATGAAAATGGAGCAGTCCAAATACATTCAGAAGAAATAATATCGTTTCGGCCTCATTCCAGAAGAGTCACAAAGATTACAAAGATTGGCGACTATATTTTATCTTCATCTGCAGATGGTAGCATCATTCTGTACGACATAATCGGAGGAGAAGTTAGAGTATCCTATGAAGGAAATGATATATGCGTCGAAGGATTTTTCTCCGACTCTAAAATAGTTGTTGGTGTTTGCGCAGATAATACATTAAGAATTTGGGATTTTGAAGATAAGCATATAAAAAGCTTGCACATGTTTGAAAAGCCCATAAAGGATGTTTTTGCTGTCGGGGATGAAGCAGTAATATTCTTCAAGGATGGTGAGTGCATTTACTATGATTTGGAAGACAAGACGTCCCGCCCTTTCAATAAGTTTAAGAAGTTAAGGAATATAAAAATAAAGGAAGACAAAGTGTTTCTTCAGAATAAAAGCAAGTTACACATTTACGAGATAAGCAGAAGAGACAGGATTATACTAAAGCATCAGGAGACAGTAAAGATCAGCGATAGATATTCTGATTTTGATACAACATCAAACGGTGGATTTGTATTCGCTGCTATTGATAACTGCTGGGAATACGTTGAGGATGGAAGGGCATACTCATTTGGATTTCACAGGAATGAAATCCTGGGGCTTGAGGTTTGTGGAGAAAAAGGAATTACGTTTTCTAAAGAATGCATAATGTTCTGGATGTTAGATAAGAAGACGATGAAAAGAATTGGAAGCATACAGATAAGGAACGGAAAGTGTATGTGCGTATGGAATAACTGCGTCGTTGTCGGGGGGAATGAAGGATTCTCTTGCTATTCAATCTTGAATTACGACCTGATCAGAGAGGAAAGTATAGGGCCGGTCTCATCAGTTTTCCCTGGCACTGAAGAGTTAATTATCGGAAAAGACAATACCATTCTGTTCTACGATAACTCGTACAAAGTTCTTAAAACACTGGATGTAGAAAGCTCCATATCATCCATAGAAATATCGAAAGATGGCTCTTTGTTGTGTGTAGGCCTCTTGAATAGCAAGGTGCACATATATAACATGGACGGATTGTGTTTAAAGGTTGCACTTTACGGACATGCTCTGCCGGTCAGGTCAATGAAGTTGTCATTGGATAACTCTGAGATTCTGACCTGTGGTGCAGACAAGACAGTCAAAATGTGGGGAACACAATTTGGAGAATGCAGGAAAAGTTTTATAGGTGATTCGAAAAGCGTAGAATACTTGAACAAAGACTTATTCATGTTTGCCTCTGGCAGAATTCAATACTTTAGGAGATATGAAAAGCTTAAGGAATTCAAATATCATGAATCTAATCTGCTAAAGATAAGAAAAGACTTAATGATTTCGTGTGGAAGGTTCAATATAGATCTTTACGGTATGAATAAGTACGAATTCCAGAAAGGAGAGCAAGAGGAAAGCGATGAGGAAGAAGTTATGAAAGTGGCTAAGATAATGAACTGTAAGTTATATGACAGATTCTTGATGGGGCTCGAAGAACTATCCAAAAACCTTTCTGATGACAACATTAAGACTTTTTTCAATGTTTTGATGGATATAGACTTTTGTGAGCTTGATAGATTTTTATGCTTGATGAACTCCCATGATGTTATTCTCATTATAGATGTGTTGCATGAATGTCTTCATTGGAATGCCATATTGGCTTCGAGAGTATTTATTTCTCTGGTCAGGTTGCATAAAGACATATGCATTTCTCACCCAAAGTTCAAGACCTTCCTTTGGACCATTACAGATAGTATAAAAGATATTGGAAGTCAAACAGGCAGAAATGAAGCAAATCTTCTTGTGCGAAAAGCAATAGCTAGCCAAAAGGCTCTTGATATCGAATAAATTATTTTCAGAAGTAAAAATACTTACCAGCCAATAATGATATGAACGTAGAAGCCACTCATGTATTTAGCCTCTAGTGCATAATCAATTGTAGCAGATCTTCTGTAGCTTGTGAATATGAAGTATTCTTATTGATGTGATGGCCATCTAGATTGTTCTTTTAAATATCAAGGAGGATACAACACTGGAAAAAGCATATAATAGATGATTGTATTCATTAGTAACAATTGAGATAATGTTGTATTTACTGTAGATGATTCCAAAGGGTCTTCAGAATAGTGGGCAACAGGATATGAGTATAGGG